>NW_015150454.1:1893156-1910636 GCF_000732505.1 Cyprinodon variegatus | reverse complement strand
AAAATGAAGGCTAATCATGTTTTGGGTGTACTATTCCTTTAAGAGGTCCTGCATAGAGCATATTTACAGAAGAAAAATGTTTGTTTTTTTATCTTAAATGCAAAATGTTTATATATTTCTCTTACAATTTTGATATAATAACCGTACTGCTCTTAGAGGGTTGCTCTGTCAATTAAAGGCATGTTTTAGAGACTCTATACTCAAGTTAACGATTAATCGATTACTAAATTAGTTGACAATTATTTCAATAATCAATTAATCACGATTAATCCAGTTGATCGCTTCAGCCCTGCGCCACATTAAGTGACATAAATATTTTTGATTAAAAAGTTATTTGTTTTTCATACTGGCTCCCCTTCCAGGAAATATTTCAGAATAAAAAAGTTCAGAGACTGCTGGAAAAAAATTTTGGGAGACTTTTTGGTGCATGTAAAGCTTCCATCATAGCAATGAAAATCAGTAAAGGTTTTTACTAGTCTTACTTGCTGAAATCGCTGGAGTTCAGAATGTTGGTGAAATAGCCCCAGACTTATTGATTTGCTGGAGCTCTGCCGGTTATGTTGCATGATGGTTTGCTGATTTGCATATAGAGCAAGGAGATCTGAATATGTCAGCCGTTTTCTAAGTGGCTGATAAAATATGTGCTGACATCTTGTAAGAAAATACCATGTCACTGTTAGCTTTATAAAGCACTTGTTTGACCTTTACAATCTACATTTCTCTGGATAGCACAGTAGGTGTGTAACTGTTTGATTATTTGTCCTTTAAATGGTTTTATTAAGGTGCTACGTTTTCTATATTCTGTACAATTTCACTGTAATATTGATCTTTTGTTGGGACATTTAGCGTGAAATGCAGAAGCATAATAGGTACGTTGGGCCTTCAGTTCTGCTGTCTGTAGAATAAATGTATAGATTGTTCTCTATTTACAGAAATATGCAAAACAGGTACTGCCTGGTAATCAACTAAAACCAGTGTCCCGAGTTTAACTCTGTTAAAATGAAGTAGTTTTACAGAAAACCGTGATAAAACATTATGTTTTTGTTTTCTGATGTTTCTCGTGTATCTTTCAGGTAACGTCCACGTTTACAGGAATGGAAGAATGCATTTTGCACACCAGAATAGACAAGAAAGACGAGAGCAGCAGAGAGATGTAAGATGGATCCGAAATTGTTTGTGGTTTTAAAACGAATTTGGTTCTAATGAGTTCCCAATGGACTGATGGTATTATTATTTGTTTTTATCACCTCTATTTAGGGAGGGTTTGCTCTGCTGGTCCAGCTGATGCCCATCTTAATTCTCATCATCGTTTCTGCTCTCAGCCAGCTGATGGTCAACCAGCCTCCTTACAGCCTTAGCTATCGTCCGTAAGTGGTGGTGGGAACCGGGCCATATGGTTACATTACTCAAATGTAAAGCATTTGAACATCCTTCTGACCTTTCCTTGTCTCCATTTCAGATCAGCTGGACATATTCACAAAAGGCATACGTCACACCTAAAGGTGCCTTTCTATGTGGCGGACCGTTTCAATGAAGAATTTACGGGCAATAACTTGAAAAATGTTGAAAGAAGCGTAGAAGAAGACTATATCTCTAATCTAAGAAACAATTGTTGGAAGGAGAAGCAGCAGAGTAAGTCTAAGGGCTCAGTTAATATTAACTTTTGCCTTCCCCAGGTTAACATATTTACTAAGCTGTTCTCTAATGAGGCTGGGATGGAAAGTGGAGATTCTTTCAAATATTTCCTGACACAGTTTAGGTCTGTATTGGTGCTTAATGTGTAAACTTTTATATTCTATTTAGAAAAATGTGCTTGGAGAAAAAAAACTTAAGCTTTAAGTCACAAACTGAAAACCAGACAATTTAAACAGAGAAAATTGGTGTAGGGGCAAACACGGTTTCACAGCTATGTAGTCAATACCGTATTTTCTGGACTATAGGGCGCACCTCACTAAAAACTGTGGATATAATTTTTTTTTTTTTTTACTGGAAATGTACATATATAAGCCCCTTTGGGATATAAGCCCCCCCTGTGACTGGTGCTAGCATGTTCTTTTGCTAAATGAAAATTAGTCCCTTATTCTTTCATTTCCAACTTTCCTCTCTGGTGGTTAGGAATAAAACCACAGAAAATTCACACCTTTTTATAAGCCACATGGGAAAAGTAGCGGCTTACAGTACGGAAAATATGGTAGATGTTATAAATGATCTCTTATTATTTTGAATAATGCTTCATCCCTAAATAAAGGCATATCATTAAGGGAAACCTGACTCCCTTCACCTGGCCGATACATGATTGAAACAACATAAACGGATCAATTAGATACATCACTTATCCAGTATAAATTTAAAAGCACATTTGATAGTGTACTCGCTCTAATCCAACTGCTTCATGGCCAGAAGCCACAGCTGCTTTCAGTTTCTCTCTGAAATCCTTGTTTTGCATTAGAGCAGCAGCTCTCGAAACCCCTTTCTCTGCCCACCACCTTAAAACTTCAGTGGAATCTACAAGTGCTGCCATTATATTGGACCATAAAATGCTGCAATTTATGCCTATTTAGCTACAGAAATACTTTACAGTGAATACAAAGCTGCTTATCATGTATAGTTTCAATGCTGTTTATATATTTACCTCTATAGCTCCACCAATTTTTTTTTTAAGTGTATAAAATAATATATATATTGTACATTTTAGTTCATTGGAACTAAAAATATTTAATGATTATACAAGGAATGCCCTTTATACACAGCTTCCTGGTGGCGTTAGCTGTGAAGGGCTCTATAGAGCATGTTGGAACCGAGCTGATATGAGTTGGTTCAAACCCCAAAAATGAAGAGGGGGAAAAAAGAACACTATTTAAATAACCTTTTACCACTTTGCTAACTTGAAAATTAGCAAACACCACCTTTTTTCGTGGCATGAATATAGCATATGGTTGGACTACAAATGTTTCCATGTAGAAAATCTCCAGTAAAATTCACAGCATTTGATGATATTTAGTTTATTAGCCTGCTTGTATTTTTGACACACTTTTTTTCTTTTTGTCATCCTTCCAGAGGAAGGTTTGATGTATCGTGCTCGGTACTTTGGAGATTCTGAGTTGTACCAAAGGGCTCAAAGAATGGGGACCCCTAGCTGCTCCAGACTTTCAGAGATTCAGGTCATACTGGATGGCTAGAAAACTCTTGCAAACTCATGGGTACGTTCATATGAATGGTGTCGTTTTTGTTCAAATGTTTATTTTCCAAGCCTTCTATACATTTAGAAGCTTTTTTATCTTAAATATGACTCTCCTTATCGTTTCCATCTCAATTGGCTATAATATCCCTTTACTCTGTCTGAACTGGGTTCTTGCCAGATGCTAAAACGAAGCAATTAAAGAAAATCTGTGCTGCCTCTTTGCTAGTTAGGCCTACTTCTAATAAGTTTGTTCTTTTTTCTTTTTCATATTTGGAGTTGATGTTCATATCTCACCTATAAGAAACTATTTGATTTACCCTGTGATATGTCATGTTGACCCACAATATTTTTAAAAACAAATTTCTGCAACTGCTACTCTCATTAAAATTCAGGACATCGGCCTAATTTTTAACAGCATCAGCATAAGCAGTTGTTGCACTAAAATGCAAGTCCAGTTGTCAATTAAAGGGCTGATATGTAAAAAAAAAAAAAAACGGGGGTATTGGCCTAATTTCAGCATAACTGGAACAATGTTGATGAGCCCTGGTGAGAACCTTGGTAAACTCAGCAGCAAGCAGTCCACTCTAGATATTGATGTCAGCTTTGTTTTTCAAAGGACAGACGTCGTCTGATACGTCATTCTCATGGATTGCCTATCTTACGCAAGGGTTAGGTACTTGGGAAAGAGTTGATTGTTATTTTTTAAGATATCAATGCTTCATTTATCGTAGATTTGTTTACAGACCCATAATAGTTTAGTGTCTTGCTAATTGTAAATGTAAAGTGGAATTCTACCTTGTTAAATCATCCACGGGTACCTTGAAATAATTATAGTAAAAGATCTAAAAGAAATAAAATTATCTATCAAATGCAACAAAAAACAAACATTTAGCATTTTATTTTTACTTTAAAAAAAATCTTTGACCCGGATATTATATATATTTTGCATAAAATTCTTTATATGGATATCTGTTGAGTTGCAAGAAGTACTGTGTAATTGGAAAGCTGAGTTTAAGGAAAAAATAGTGCTAAAAGATATCTTTTTTTGTCTTTTAACGCTTATAGAGAACATTGCTGTTACTGTAACAAAATATCTAACTATTCCTTGTGTATTTGTTTTGTTTTTTTCTTTTAGTTCGTCGGTCCTTGAATCTAATGGGAAGAAATCAATCTGAGCCCTCTGTAATTGGAGCATATTTCTGCAGCAAACCAAGAGAATCTAAACAAGCCTTACACTCAGTGTGCAGAGGGGCCTCTTCAGGGGACCTCTCCACAGCTCGATTCACTTCCTGCAGAGCTGCGAGAAGCTTTGAGCTGCCTGCTGACATTTTACTTCCTCTCCTGTTTTAACCAGTGCTGACGGACATCATGGTGGAAAGTGACCGAGTTATCATCTTTTGGAATGATAAAGACGACTGCTGAGATTAGTTTCCTCTGCCCTGATGTTTTGATTAGAAACCTGAAGGCCTTTCTCATAGACAAGACAGTCTGAGCCACTCCAGAAGGGGGCAGTGTGTAATTTTTATAGTTCTTACCAATGTAAATACTCATTTTACTTAACAGTGCAGGGGAGGGTAGTCCTTTACAAAATTGTTTTGTGAATTTGCTTGTAGCCTGTTGGATCATAACTAGTATAAAATGTTGCACAGATTAAAGTAAAGCATATTTATTAAATTAACAAGCTGAAATTCTATACATTTGAATAAAAGTTGTCCAATGATTGACTGGAGTTAAACTCATTTACACGGTGTTTGCTTTTGATTTTGTGTGTGAAATTAGCTGATATGAGTTAGTTCAACCCCAGAGGGTAGATCCATACAGCTTTAAATAGATAACTTCTAATGTAATAGGTCTAAAGGTTTTAGATCCTTCCAGAATGTGACACTTTTACAGACCCCTTGATGAGATGGGGGTCCTTGAAGGCTGAGTTGAATAAGGAACAAAGGAAAACCTTACAAACCTATTCCTAACAGCATATGTATGAACAATAAACAAGACATCAAGCATTAATAAAAATAATTTATTCTCTTTAAGATACAAAACCGTTTCCGGCGGTAATATTTCATACTACATTCCCTTTAAAACGTGGACATCCACATTCATATAAAAGATTTATGTTCACTAGTCTTCAGTCACCTGCAATCAGGTGACAAGCTGCCATAAGATAAAGAGTTAGGTCCTTTGATCTACCACATATTACAAATGTGTTAGGACCTTATTTCTTTTCTAAATGAATATACAGTACAGGTAGGTGTAAAATAAAAAAAGTTCGGTTGATCTAATAAGACACATTGGTACGGCAGGAGTTAGCAGCACTCTTCAATTAACAGTTCTCCTGAAGTGTAGAGTTTCCTCCTGATGGCCCTGAAGCTGCTGCTCAGCCTCAGGTTTCTGTGGTGCCTTGGAGACATAGCAGATGGAGGCTTGCCTCCTTTGAAGAGCTTCTGAACTTTAGGCCAGAGTCCTCCAGACTCCAGCCTCAGCACCAGAGTCACATGAAAAGTCGGGACCAGGGTGGGATCCACTGCTATTTGATCCACAGTGCACAGCAGGCCCTGGTCGCTCCTGTCCACGCACAGGTCTATCACGGCTCCCCTCAGTCCACAGGGTTCATTGACGGCCAGATGGAGCAGCTCTTGGCTTATGTTGTGTATCAAACAGTCGGGGATGATGAGTTTGGAGCAGCACAGGATGGATGATGCATTGTTAAGGCTTTGTGTGATTGTGGACACCACCTCTGCAGCCAGGGTCTCCTCAAGGGGGAAACAGAAGCTATTCTCTGACTCTGACAGGGATAAGTCTGCCACAGATCCTGGAACAAACATATAAAAGCATTAAAATATGGTCTAAATATGCAACTTCATGTTTTCATAGACTGTAAAAAAAAAAATAATAAAATAAATAAATAAATAAACTCCACTCACCAGATTCACTCCTGTAATCCTGATCTGCAGAGGCCCTCTGGTTGATCCCTTTCAGCTCAGTGAGCCTCTGCAACAGATTGCTCCAGGACAGCCTCTGGGAGACCCCGTCCTCCGCTGGAGACGGAGGAAAACTGCCATCCAGGGATTGGTTGCAAGAAAAAGACATTTATAAAACAAATGCCTTATTTCTATGAGGAGAAAAAAGTGCGGCGCTTGGATTGCACTCAAAAAGCATTAAAAAAGTGCGGTGGTCCCTCTCACAGTTGGTCCCTCTCCTGCTCCTGAGCTGGATCAGCTGGAAAACACACTCTCAAACAATGGGACAAAGCTTTAAATACCTCCTGAAGTAGGCCCCGCCCAACTGTTTTCACAGCCAATCAGATTTTAGCTCACGTCCTCAACGCTCTAGTCTGCCCGGTTACATTTGTTATCCCTTTGTGACACCTTCCCCCACAGCTGAGAAGCAAACGACCCCCTCCAAACTCATTTTCATGAGTAACTCTTAATCACATATTAGTTGGGAGTTAATCAGCGTTACAAAGCAAATATATGATTGCTGCTTACTTTAGATTCTGCAACACAGAAACATTGCTACACCGAGCGAGACAGTAAAAAAACACGATGAAACAAGCAGCTGATGAATCAATTGTTGTGAAAAGCCAAGCGAGGCACGTTTTGCACGTAGGGCTCGTCTTTTTGTCAACAGTCAAAAGGGGGGATGCGCGTCACTTTGGCAAATTTTAACCTTAAAGAAGCTAAACTGCAAGTTTCCAAACGGCCCTGAAGTAAAACATGCGTCATATGTTGAGTTAACAAGAAATTCAAAAGCTACTACCAGGGTAAAATAGGCCTGTTCTAGAACAAATGCAGATCTTTCTAGAAAACAAGATCTGCTGTCTGTATGGTAAATACATTTGGAATGAATTGCAGTTTTTATTTGTTTGTTAAAATAAAACATTAATAGGATACATGGTTTATTAAACTACCGCTTAGCAAAAAGTAGTTTATTCAAGTATACTAAAAGTGCACTAATTTCATACTTAAAATCAGGCAGTGTACTTAGAGTTTACTTCATCTAAACTATATTTCATATACTTAACAATAGTATAGTTTACTTTATTGATTACTAAAGTATACTTTACTAAACTTAAAAATGTCCCAGTTTAGTTTGAAGAAATATTACTTTAGTAATACGTCATGTACATTGTTCGGTATACTTTCTAAACTTATACTTAAGTATTCTCAATAGAATTTACTTCGAGTGTACTACTTTTTGCTAAGGCACAGGCAACTAAACTGAAGGATAACCCCTCTGGTTTCTCATGCATGCACATAAACTTAAACCATCCCCCCCTTTCAAAAACAAAAAAAGACTTGATTTCTCCTGTTTCAATAGATGCCTGGCAGAGGTGTAGCCAGAAATTTTTTATAAGGGTGGCCAGGCAATAACCAATGCACACGTATTTACCGGTATTTAAACATCCGTAATTTCTAAATAAAAGGCATAATGGATAAAACTACTTGTATCAATAAAAATTCTGCATAAGATTGATATTGACAAGCACTAATATCTACATAAATTGATTATTTGATAAGTTTTTATTAACATTTTTATTTATCTTTGATTTAACTGAAGGCTCTAGATGACTTCCAGAGACACATCATTTTCTCTTTACCCCATATAACACAAAATCTAGTTCTGAAAAGAGCATGAATTTTGTACTTATCATCTTTTATGTTAGTATATTGGTGTGTATAATTAACCACAAAAAAAATGTTTTGAATAATTCACTTGAGAGTATTACTGTTGCCACCGTCTTTATTAGAGGGGGAAAAATGCTAGGGGTGGCCAATGATTGGCTAAGGGTGGCCATGGCCACCCCTGGCCCCCATCTCCCTGTTGCCTGGTTTACTTTAACTGGATTTCCCTGCAGCTTTCACATTATTTATTTAAATCTTTGTAGACTTTTTCATAGTGGTGGTGGGGGGGTTCTAAGGTGCTGTAAAATCTGTCTGCCCACTGTTGTGGCTAACAATTACAGACCTTTTTTCTCACTTTCTTTATTGGTGAGTTTTATTGGTGAGACATTTTTTACCCAGTCTTGTTCTCTTAGTTCTTAGTTTAATCATAAACACTGATATTACCTGTGGCAATTGAGGCCTACATGGCTTTAAAATTGGGTTCTTGAGTGACCTATTGAGAGTCTCTCATGGATAATCCTGGTTGGCTGCTTAGTCCTCGGAAGGTTCACCACCATTTTATGTTTTCTATGTAGATACTTTTTTACCATCTTTTTACCATCTGTTTTTCTTAAATGAACAAGGAGAGGGGGGTTGATGTTGAGTGATGTTTAGCAAGGTAATTACTCCCTGTAGGCTTGTGACCAGGCAATCTGGTTTTCTAACTGGATGTGTCATATAGGTATGGCAAATAGTCTGCTTCCAAAAAAGCCAACACCACATCTGTATGCATCATGTTTGTCAAACAAATTTCCAGTAAATCCTATAAAATAACAGATCAATGGACTTTAGCTTAGTATAGTTTCATCATGAAGACTTAAAATAATTGATAGCTATAACTTTATTGATCTCACAATAGAGAAATTCACCTCTGCATTTGACCCATCCCCTTGAGGTGCGGTGGGCTGCCATTGTGCGGCGCCTGGTGAGCAATCAGGGGCTAAGGGTCTTGCTCAGGGAACCAGAGTGGATGCTGTGGGGATCGAATTGGGTACTTGCAACCTTCTCAGAGCACAAGGGCACTGCTCTTACCCACTAGGCCAACACTCCCACATAAAAGCAAACCAAACAATAAATGTGTCTCTAAAGAAACATGTGTTTAATGTATAGTTGAAGTTGATTCATGTTTGCATTTTTTAACAGCTCTTCCTATACTTCCTATACTTCCATGATCATGTCATGACCTCCAGAGACAATATGTTTGATTTAGATTCATGATTTAACAGAGGCAGCTACAGCTGCTCCTTATTAAAGGTTTGTGATTTTAAAAAGTCTTATTTCTACATGTCTGTTGTGAAGAATTTTGAATACTGTGGGTGAAACATGTCAGCTGCCCAAAAGCTAAATTACGTGCTATCATGGGAGAGGTAATAATGTTTGTTTTTTCTATTATTATTATTAAACATTGGTTGGTATAGATAGCTCAAATAGGATACAATATAAAAACAAATGTAATTCATTACATTACTTTTAACAGCATTCATTTTTTTCATATTTGATTGGTCTCCCTAAAGTGGCGGTGGGGGTTTTATAGCATTAGCAAATGCCCATCAGGAAGCTTCTAGAAGTTTCTTCTGTAATCATGGACCATTGAAAGAAACAATTTAAGAAATGTGTGTCTTAGAATTATATAGAAGACCATTAGCATCAATATCTATTATAAATATGTTTCAAAATTTGAAATGATTTTGGAATAGCTTTGTAAAATTAACAATGATCATAAACAGGGAAGAAATACGTTGTTGTTTTTTTCTTTTTTTTTATGATTCACTAATGCCCTAAGTGGCCAGGAAAGTAATGGGAGTAAGACTATATTATTTTTTTTTTATAAGACTATATTATTTTATTATTTTATTAAAAAAAGATAATAAATACAAATTCAAATTTAAGATGGCTTGAGTCTTAATTTAACATTTAGTATTTTAAAACCATATTTTCTTATTACCACAGCTATTTAATTATAATAAATTAAGCAAGTTAAATTGACTTTTTTTTTTTATAGTCTTTCAGAACTGAACAAACAGGGTCATAAACTGCATTCCCACCACAACAGTCCAGGATATGTTATATCCACAGAACGTGTCACCTGGGACAGCTACCTTTAAAGACAAAATAAAGGGCCAAGAAATACAAGAGCGGACATTTCAGGCACAGCCTTTTTTACTTCTGCTCTGACTGCCTTGTAAAATGGAGATTTTGTGCTAGATGTGGAAAATGATCCACCATCTCAAAATGGGCCTGATGTGTTTGTTAAATATAGTACTATGAAAACAAAAGTCGAACTAGGTGCAGGAAAATCTGAAGCAGAATCAACTTATTTAAGTTATTGTCATAAATGTGTCATACTCTATTGCCTAATATCCAGTTAAAAAAAAAAAAAAAGTCTGAACAAATATGGGGCTGAAACCTCTTAGTTATTAAAATAAACAACATTCTGTAGCAAAGTAGCAAATTAACCACATGATGGCGCTAAAGTACAAGCTGTGAGCACTTGAATTTGAGTGCCTGGGACCATGGATTCATTAGCTGCCTTTTCTCCATTATTTAATGGCTAATTTGCTAAGAATATATCTATAGGATGTCATCCACTTTGAATGTTTCATTAAGCTCATGCTCTTTATTTCAACTTCTTATTTTAGTTTAACTTCACTATGTTTTGATGAAACGATTGGACAGCGAGGGAGAATTTGACAAGGCAGAGAGAGACTGTTCAACTATTCATCATAGCTTTGGAGGACCATTGATGTCCTGACAAATTATTACTTTAAAAGACACCCAGACCTTATTACTGGTTTAAAAAAGGAAATTAAACATTATATTCTTGGCTATTTGCCTGGTTCTTCTTTAGTCTTTTTGGAAAATGCCTGCATTAATTCAGACTTCATTGGTTCCTATCCATTCAGGTTGTGGCTACAGATTGAACATGCGTTTAGGTTGGATTGTTTTAAGAAATATTGCTGTGAAGTTTGCTGTCTAGGCATTTGATAGCACATCTTGAAGGCATGTTATTTTCCTTTCACATGGTTCTTTTGTTTGTCAGAGGATCCTCTAAAAGTCAAGACTTTCCACTAGCTTTGTGAACCTGCATCACCTGGAGCTAAACTTGGACAGTGGTTCCTGTAGGTTTTGATTTATTGCTGGGGGAAGCAAAAACAGAGCAGCTCTCTTGGGGAGGCCAAACTCTGATGTGTGGCAGATTTTGCTGAGGCATGCTCTTCTTTATCACAGCGCTAACATTTTACTTTCCTTTAATAAAAAAAAAGCCTATACTTGAAATATAAACCCAGTTCTAAATGAATCTAGATATTTTTTTTATTACCATTATCATTTTTACAAATACAATTCTGAAGGCTGTAACTTTTATTTCTATTCTGCCCATTTTACTAGTTAGTGTTAAAAAAAATATGTCCCCAGAAATCAATTGAGGTCCACGTTTATGTAATTTATTTGTAGAGAACATTGGAGAACAAACAGTTTCATGAAGACTAACACAGCAGACAGTTTAGGGTCAATGATGGGTTATAAAACAGGTTTCCAAGCTTTACAAATGGAGGGGCACTAATCATGGAAGGAGCCAAGAGGTGCAGAAATCCAATAGCTCGGGGTGGAGAATCTCAACAGCAGCAGTTTTTGTAATGCACCCAGCAAACATGGCCTTGAGGTTTAAAATTAAACCCTGAAGAAGTCTTGTTTTCAGCTCAGATTGTGGACAAATAAAGTAGAATATGGTGTTCTGATCAGATGAGACACATTGCACTCACATGGCCCAAATGCAACATTTAGTATTTAGAAAAACTAATGCTGTGCAAAAGCGTTTCCTTAGGAGAGAAAAAGAAACCGTCTCTATTTTTTGGAGAGATGGATTGAGCTGGAATCAGGAAAATGTAGATGACCTACATTTTTGCCTTTTATTGGTCGAACATTTGGTAAACTATATACCCTCATATCTTGTAGCTCTTTTAATTACTCTATCACACAATTCCTGTAGTATCCATTAAATATTGTGGATGTTATGCGACACATGGAGCAAAAGTTAAAGATGTCAATATTTTTTTTGCAAAATACATGAATAAAGCAATGTTAATGTTCCGCTATTAAACAAAGATGGACATTTAGTATTTTTTTTTATGTGCCATTGTCATCAGGGCTGGTACCAGCCTGATTCCTCTGAGGGAAAAACAAGATGAAATGGCTAACTTCAGCATCAGCTGGACAAGCTCCCAGAGAAATGATTGGAAACACAGTCATGAGCCGGATGATTATGCAGTGTTGATAATAGTAAAAAAAAAAATTCCAAGAGCGTTCTGTCTGGACTAAGACTGTCAGGCTGGACCCCATAACAATGAGGTTAGGGTGGCAAATACCCTCAGCTTCCAGGGCCAACCCCGACATAAAACACAAATCAGTTGGAGGGATACCACCAGATTTGATATATCCTTCGGAAATGACAAACGCATGTTAAAACCTTTCAATATATATATAATTAAAGAAAATAAAACACCCCAGAAAACCCTCAGACGATTTTAAAAACACAAGCATTACACCCAAACAAGGAAACTACAGCTGCAATAATAGTAAAAAAAAAAAAAAGTAAAAAGATGCAGTGAGCATGAGAAAAAAGACAATTTGGCCTTCTAATTGAGACATTCAAAGACCTTAGCTTCACTCTGTGCATTTAAGAGTTATTTTATTGCAGAAAATGTAATACAGGCTGTGACTCCCCATGTATGACCCAAGGAGAGGTTAGGAGTTGGGACGTGTCACATCTTTAGGGATTGAGATTTAACACCTGAACTATCTGTGGTAAAGGATGAGAGCCCTGATGAGAGCATCGCATTCAGATCTGTTAACCAAGCTGCAATCATTGTCAAACAGCATATGCTTAGAAACACCTAGAAATACACATAAAGAGCTTTTTTGTTACATATAACTACCGGTATATAAAATCAAGGCAAGGTCTCCTACTCTCAAATTACATCATCTAAAACAACTTTTCTATGTTTTAGATACAAGTTTCTCTCTGTTGGTCATTTCTGTTACTGTCCCTGAACTTGTCTGAACCACGACAACAATTGGTCACAAAACATAAAACACTGTTAGGGTAATATATGCCCCGAGATGCATTATTCAGTTTCACTTTAGTTTCTAGAAAGGAAACATTGCCAAGCTCCAAATAACTGCATTGTTGTTCTTATCCAAGATGAATAGGTTATTTCCCATTTGACCATGTAGGAGGACTTAGGAGCATTCATGTTTAAGGATATGATATTTATTAAAGTAGGCAAAAATCCAAGCTTGCTTGGTGGTTTCTTGTGCTAAAACAGCATGTGCATTCACAGCTTCAGCATCCTGTGTTTTTTTTCTTTACTTGAAGTTGATCAGATTGAGACAAGAGATTAGATGACCCCTGGTTGGGTGTCTGCCCTTATTAGGACAGACTCAAGCAACTCCACTGGGGATCAGATAGCATCCGTTAATCCAGCATTTCAGTAACAAGCTGTGGCTCTCTCTAGGGATGCATGCAGAGTGAGCTAACACTGTGTAGTCAAACCCACAATGAGAGCGCAGGAATGCATCTGAACAATCACACCCAGAAATAACAGACTGTTTGTGTTGTTTCCTTATCGGTCCAGGTAATAAATCTTAGGTAAAGAACTGTTTGACCCCAGTTTCACTTACCGGTATATATAAACTCACTTTTGTTGTTTTTACATGTTTTTGGAGTAGAAATGGTTTTAGCAAAGCTCTATGATTCAGATTTTACCTTTCCTGTGATTATCTTTGACTATTAATATATTATCTTTCTATCAGATGTAAATGTTTTAACATTGATTAACATGGGAAAGCATTTTCCATTCACTGTCTTTTATATTAGTTCATGAATATATTTACATTGTTACACTTCAACAAATACATTAATTTGTTTAATCTTTTCTATTTGCATCACTTAAGTGATTAAATAAATCACCACCTTAAAAATAGATTGGTCAATTCACCTAAAGAAACGGTCGAACTTTACCAATGTGGTTGGTGGTTACGTATCCAACC
The DNA here is from genome assembly GCF_000732505.1 of Cyprinodon variegatus. Lineage (NCBI taxonomy): Eukaryota > Metazoa > Chordata > Actinopteri > Cyprinodontiformes > Cyprinodontidae > Cyprinodon > Cyprinodon variegatus. Next base: position 1,896,743 of record NW_015150454.1, on the reverse strand, counting down.
AATCTTCTGGTGAAAACTACCATTTGAATTTGGTAAAAGGGCAAACAAATAAAAATTGATCACTTTGACCAGCATAATGCTTAATTACTGTAACAACTAGGGTAGCAACTAATGACTATTTGGCAAATTGATTTCTGGATAAGGCATATTGAAGGACAACATTTTTTTTTTAAATCTTAAATGCAAATATTCATATATATATATTGTTTTAGCCCATAGACAGCAGGACCGTGACCCCACTTGGGATTAAGCGTGTCAGAAAATGGATGGATGGATGGAAGGATATATATTGTTTTATAGTTTTGGTTTAATTACTCTTCTAAGTAGGTTGCTCTGTCTGCTAAAGGCACATTCTAGAGTATCTTTACTCAAATTAATAATTAATCGATTTCTAAATAGATAGTTAATCACAATCTATCTGATTAATTATTTCAGCCTTAGTAACAACACTGAAAGCCTGAACCAGGGCTTATAAACCCCCATCCCCTTGGTTGCAAAGTAAACGCCTGCACCCAACACCACCGTCACCACTAACATGTGGTATTTAATACTACTTTATACTAATATTACATCCAAGGTTAATGCCAAGAATTGTATGCTACACATTTACACTTCATTCTAAATGTTCCTTAAGTCTAATTCTAACTATTGCACACTACACTTGACTGCAACCAAAAAAGTCAGATTAGTAAACAGTTATTTTTTCTTTGTTTATATGGTTAACCATTTAATGGATTGGTCAGTTTCAAAACAATATATTGCTCAGACTAACCAAAATGGATTTAACAAACTAGATTGTTTTTTCCCCCCAACCAATCCATTCTTAGAGTGCAGAAAAAAGCTCATAAGTCTACTGTATCTCAGTGATAGGTCCATCCAGTTACGTAGTGAAAGGAAGTTTTATGTATAGTCCCTTGTGCTGAGTTAATCATAGGCAAATATAACTATGAGTCTTATTGTTGGGTTAGTGTCATTCAGTCAAAAACATCACTGGATGCAAATTGAATAATTCTTTGTATGCAAGAAGGAAAACATTAAGGGTTAGTGGAAAGTATATGAAATATAAATTAGGGATGCTGGTGACAAGATACTCAAACGTTTATTATTTAACTTGACAAGCCTCCTCAGGAACCTTCTTTAAAAGTATTCTTCTCTTAATTTCTCCTGTTGCAATAAACTGGCTTCTCCTCTGCTTTATCCTGGCTGATAGACTTTCTTATGATGCATTGAAGCAGAGAGATCATCACTCTTTCCTAAAGTCCTCTAGTCCTCCTTAGGACCAACATGTTTCTAAAAGTCAAGCCAATTTCTAAAATTTCCCCAGATACACGTTATTGTGCAGAAGTCTCGAGTCACTAGACATTTTCTTTCCTTTTATACTTTCTTGTAATAATTTCAGTTTTTAAATGGTAATGCCTAACAGCATTCAGATTAAAGTTGCTCTGTTTCTGTTATTTGCCAACAAACTTTGACCTCCAAATATTTCAGGCATAATAAAACCTCATAAATGTAGGTAATGTGATGTGTTTGTTTACTGAACAGATAACTTAATTAACAAAACTATTTGATTTGAATCTTTGGACTAGTAATTTTTGGCAAAAATATCACAGAAACACAAACATTTCCATTTCTGTGGTTAAACCTTTAATATGCCAAATGTAGAAAATGCTAGAAATGAACAAAAGTCAAATAGAAGACCTTGGTCAAAAATAGGACAGAGCATAAGGGAACAAAGATCCAAAGTATAGAAAAGATCTTTACACCTGGCAAAATAAATGTTGATTGTGTAATAAATACCCAATAAATAAAATTTAAATAAATAAGTAATACCATAAAATGCAAAACACTCTTAGTGACCTAAAAGACATTTGTGACCTTCAGATCAAACCTAGTGTTGTGAAAAACACCCTTGAGTCCTTAAGATCTTCAGAACAAAGGGGATAAATCAGCCAAACACAAAGTTTGAACCTCCGTGTTTTGCTGTTGTAAATGGATTCTCTTTTTTTCTCTATATATCATAAAAAAATGGAATTTAAGCTTAAAAACATTCTCTGCTTCAAATTCTGTAAACTTCAGCACAAATAAAACTGTGCTTATTATTTTGGTTGCAGTGGAAATCATTGATAGTCTCGAGCATTTTTGTAAAATCAGAAATATTAGAGTGATTCTAGATTTCAGCCTCAATCCTGAGAAACAGTTCAGATCTGTTGTAAAAAACAAAAAAAACAAAAAACACCCTTTATCAATTAAGACTGTAAACCAAAGTGAAACCGTTTTTATCTTTTAACAATTTTGAACGAGTGATTCACACTTTTTTTTTAGCTCCAAACTTGATTGTTGTCATTCTTTGTATTTCGGTGTTAACCAGACAGCCTCTCACAACTGTTGTCTCCTAACACAAACAAAAAAGTGTGAACACACCTCCCTAGTACTGCTTCCCTTTATTTTTTGCATTAGAACACATCACAGTGTTAATGAAAGTATTATTACTTATTACTAGCAGGCTCAGCATGGCCAGGCACCTGTATATCTGTCGAATTTCTTGCAGCCTTATATACCCATTTGTTCATCTGTGCTTAGTTGTCCAAAGGTCCAGGTTGGTTCTTAGAGATGATCTAATGCCCAAATTTTTGTCATGATTGGTTTAAGCGATCTGACCCACATGCAGAGAAACAAGGAAAAAAGTTTAGCAGGTTTATTAAATGTAGATGAATATCAGACGTTGGATCTGGAACTCAGTGGACTGGTGAACCGGATCTGGAAAGTCTGAAGGGGAGATAACAGCGATCAGTTCAGGGACCGTAGGAAATTTGACTGAGGCTTGAATATTACTGGAGAGGGACTCACGTTTGAAGGGGCTTTTGTCAATCCTTGAATCCAGCTTGTGAGGTTAATCCAGAGAAGAGGGAACCTGTTGGAGGGCTGACAGGTAGACAAGCATTGGACCCAGAGGAGTAAAGGAGTGGACTGTCACTTGGATTTCCGAAGAGGACCTGAACGGATCATGTGGAGGTTTTCCCCTGCTCAGTGTGTACTCAGTTAATCCTTCCAGGGGGAGAAGGTCCAGGTATCCAGCTACTCAGGAATGCTTCCTACCGAAGAGCAAAGACAAAAACTAGATAAGACTCAGAGAAACAAAGCTTAGGTTAGACTCAGCTAATCTCAGCTTGGCTAGAGTACCCAAAACTGGCAAACACTCTGGCATCAAGGTAGTGACAGCCCACTGCTCAAATACTCCTCCAGTAATGATCCAACGAGCCGCGGGTGTGCAGGGAGGCCCAGAGGACAGGGCACCACCTGGTGGTGGAGAGAGAAAAACACACAAACAACCCACACAAATTGGATTCCTAACCAGCTCACATTTCTTTTTAAACAGGCTTCAATTCTTTGTATTTTTCAAAGTAACTCCTTATAACATATTAGTAGTCACTAATTGGATATTAACCTTCAATTATTGCGCCTGTATTTTCTCTTACTGTTAGTTGTTTTTATGCACTTCCACCAACTGAGTTTGTTCTTAAATATACTATATAAATAAATTAGATTTGATTCGGAAATGTCCCATTTCTTGCATTTATAACTGCAGT
>NW_015150454.1:1889050-1893089 GCF_000732505.1 Cyprinodon variegatus | reverse complement strand
TTGGACCCAGAGGAGTAAAGGAGTGGACTGTCACTTGGATTTCCGAAGAGGACTTGAACGGATCATGTGGAGGTTTTCCCCTGCTCAGTGTGTACTCGGTTAATCCTTCCAGGGGGAGAAGGTCCAGGTATCCAGCTACTCAGGAAGGCTTCCTACCGAAGAGCAAAGACGATAAGACTCAGAGAAACAAAGCTTAGGTTAGACTCAGCTAATCTCAGCTTGGCTAGAGTACACAAAACTGGCAAACACTCTGGCATCGAGGTAGTGACAGCCCACTGCTCAAATACTCCTCCAGTAATGATCCAACGAGCCGCGGGTGTGCAGGGAGGCCCAACGAGGACAGGGCACCACCAGTGGTGGAGAGAGAAAAACACACAAACAACCACAGAAATTGGATTCCTAACAAATTTGGGACCAGCTCACATTTCTTTTTAAACAGGCTTCAATTCTTTGTATTTTTCAAAGTAACTCCTTATAACATAGTAGTCACTAATTGGATATTAATCTCCAATTATTGTGCCTGTATTTTCTCTTACTGTTAGTTGTTTTTATGCACTTCCACCAACAGAGTTTGTTCTTAAATATACTATATAAATAAATTTGATTTGATTTGGAAATGTCCCATTTCTTGCATTTATAACTGCAGTGAAGGGAGGTTTAAAAAGGCAAAGGGAGCTGCATAAAAATACTTCTACTTTTGATATGTTTACTTGTAAGGAATTATAGAAATAAAAACGTGTTTTTAAAATTGTTTAACAGTTTGCAAACATGTCTCACAGCAGCCTGAGGGGGGACTGACTTTACATGGCACCATCAAACAGCTCCCTCCCTCACTCAGTCTGCCTCCCTCCCATCTGAAGGAGCATCTTACAGGCGGATCAGGTGGCACTTTCCACCCAGTCTCATCCTCCACCGCCTCACAAGAGGAAAGCCGACAGACGGCGTTTTCAAGTGCGCCGGGGAGTCTTTCTGTGCGCGTTTTTTCCCCCCACCTCTCCGGTCAACCATGCTGGAAATGTCGGACATAGTGTGCGTTCTCATCCCGCTGCTGATGTTTGCGGGCTCCACCATCCAGGCGGACGTGAAGAGTGTCAGAGAGGCGGAAAAATCCGGGAATTTCATGGAGGACGAGCAGTGGCTGTCCACCATTTCACAGTACAGCCGCAAGATCAAGCACTGGAATCGCTTCAGAGACGTAAGTGTGTGACTGAGAGAGAATGCGGTGGATGGATGCGCGCAGATGAACAAACGCTGCCATGTTTACTCCATCTTTCACACAAACTTGCATCTTTCTGCGGTTTTACTGCCAACCACATACATACAACCCGTATAAATAAATAACTGAGACTTTGATTCTGCTATTGGAATTATTTTTTTTCATAACTCACCCGAGGAAAACCTGGATAAGTTGAATTGAATCAGAAAACTCACATGAGAAATCACCTGTTCATAATAAACACAAACCAAACTGCCTCTCTCTCTGTTTTATTCTCTATCTTCTAGCAATGTTTTTTTTTATTCCTAATTATCACATCTGAGCTGTTTCTGCAGGACATTATGGGCCCAAACCATCATACTGTCCTTCATCCTTAAGCATCTCACCTCACATGTGGCTCAAGGGATTTTAACAAGAGATTTAAGCAATTAAGACATAGAGCATTGGTTGATTGATGTGCACATGCACCTATTGAACAGTCTGATCTGGGTTGGTGGGATTGATTAACGCCTGCAGGGCATGCCTGGTGATAAATTGCTGTGTCTGTGGATGTATGGATGCCGCTCTGCCTCCAGCTCAGTGAAATGATTACTAATGATCCCCAGCAGGATTTGGACAGTATATTGCAGCTGGATTAGGTTGCATATGACCAATGTTAATTTGGTTTTAATTGATCCTGTGAGACTGCATGCTGCATGTGTAATTTGTTGTTATTATAGGGTTAGAAAAAAAGGCAGTTTGGTGTCTGAAAACATGTTTGGGGTGTTTTTCTGTCAGCGAGGTAATGTTACCAGTTTTTTAAAGACCTTGAAACCAGAAACAAGGAGAGTTACCTAGAGATTAACACATCTCCTCTGAAACTAATGGAATTAAATTGGGATTATTGTTGGATTATGATTCACTGGGTGTGGATCTATATTTACACAGCTTTCATCTAAAATGTTTGCTGCATGACCTCCTGAATCTGAATCTTGGTTGGCCATGCAAAAATAAATCCATCTACCATAAGTCAATTAAAAGGCAATCAAATATCACATGTCTCTCTGTTTCCTATCCTTAAGGCAGTTCAGATTTTTTGTTACACGTTAATACCTGAAAATAACCTACATTATATTTTATTTTGTATCTTATTATTTTATTTTGTATCTTATTATAAATTCACATTAGCTGGTCTCAGAGAGCCTTAGTAGTTTCAGAATAGCAACAATAAAGGGGATTTCTCACGTCTTAAAGCAAATCTGAACTAAAAAAAAATCATATTGCCTCACTGGAAATATAAAAAGTATATCTAAGTGCACCTTGCTGCAAAACAGAAAGGGGCAGAGACTGACCACATGGCAGGCCCACACCATATTTGGAAACTGGCACCTTTGCACTCTTGGAATGAGGCAGGTGCTGTTTCCTATACCAGCTGCCTTTTGTCACGTTTTGTGTTTTATTTATTAAACGTATCTATAGTGATCCAAGTTTTTTGGTGATTAGATTTTTTATATTAAAGACACAACAACCATTAGCAAAGATTTTTAAAGAATGCATTTTTATTCTGCTAAGAGGTCCCACTAGAATAGGGTATGCAAGTTATCTTCATGTATGAAACAGGTCAGAAACAATAGCATAACTATCAGTAAGCAGAGACTGAAATTGCTTAGGGGCCCCCGACCTCTTAGGGGCCCCGTCACTGACACCTGGTTGGCCCCCTACGCAACTGTGGACTAGGACGTCTCTTTGCAGATGTAATGGTGCAAAAAATTCCTCTTAAACCCACCTGACACCAAATAGACTGACCAAACCTTATTTATACATCAACACATGGCAGATTTCAACATGATGGTAAGCTGTTTAAACACGACACCAATAGCAAAGCAGTCAGTGGTGCTTTTAATTACTATTTTAATAACTGTGTATAGTTCATCAGACGGTTGGTAAAAAATACATTCACATAATATATTTCAAACTGCAATAAAGATCTTAAAAGAACGATGTATTTGAGTATTTTAACTTTAACATTACGACTTGGAATTATGGGTAATCCAGAGCTTAGAGTAAAACCATAACCGTTACGTACAATGTGTTAGCGACGGTGGATACCAGACTGAGGTACTAATGCGGATTCCAGAAAAGTAAAAGCAAATAAGAGCTGCTGAAAGGATGGGAAAAACGTCCCAAAATAAACACGTTCTTTCAAAGAACCGATTAGGGAGAGGTGGACGTTGCTGCTGCAGTGAGTAAAGATTGTGACCCGGAGATGAATGGAGAGAACGTGGGTGAGGAACTCAAGGTAGGCCGATAAGACTCATTTTGAAAGTGGGGTGTTGTACAAAATCTTGTACTTTGTAGTAATATTACAGTTAATTGTTAGGAAAAAAGAAACAGTGTTACAAACAAGATAGAAAGAATTAGCTGATTGTTTTCCGTCTCTTAAAACAAATGCATGTTAGTTCACAGTTTTCTAATGATTCTGTCCAAAATCATCAGATTTTAAAGATTTATTATTTGGAGTTTGCCAGTGATAAATACCACAATACTTGACTCGCTAAAAAACTAGAAATTAGAATGTTCCATATTATTACATTTTCCAAATCACACTTAGTGATTCACTAAATTCAAAAAAATCTAATCAAATCATGATCAAATTAGGGCTGCAAATTATGGTTATTTTGCAAATTGTTTAAAGCTACAGTGTGTATTAATTACAGGGATATACAATCAGAAATGTAATACATTATACATAACTATGTTATTTTATCATCATCTACGAACTCAGCCTCTTAACCTTAATATTTGCGTTGCCTTAGAATTCGTTATTTATAACTACATAGGAGC
>NW_015150454.1:1760632-1888774 GCF_000732505.1 Cyprinodon variegatus | reverse complement strand
GTGGGGGGGAGATGTTCATGTTGCTGCAGTCTGACCGCTAGATGTCGCTAAAAGTTACACACTGTAGCTTTAATCTGTACATTATTTTTTGATTAATCGATTAAAAATCGGATAGCAATTGGATTATCTTAAATGTAAAATGTTTATATATACATTTTACTGCTCAAGATGGATTGCTCTGTCAGCTATAGGCATGCTTTAGAGTGTCTATACTCCAGTTAACGATTAATTGATTGCTAAATTAGACAATTATTTCAATAATCGATTAATCAGGATTATTCCAATTCATTGTTTCGGCCCTACATAAAATGTATTCAAAACAAAAAATAATGTTTTTAATCTTCAAAAAAACAACATTGCTATAATCTTATTTAAACTTAAATTTTGACAGGAATGTGTAAAGAATAAAGTTTAAATCATACAGACCACAGAAAATGCTTGAAACGAAACTCATTACGTGTTCTTTTCTGCCTCCATTATCCCTGTAGGTAAGCATCGGTGTTTTTGTAAATAAGATGCAAATGTGACAATGGTTTAAGGCTCTTTGAATAGCTTTTGTATATAGTGTCATGTTGTTTTCAAGATTGGGGGCTGCTTCACTGTTTGATCTTCGTCTCTTTCTAATTGGGGGCTAGCTTCAGACTCAAGGGTCCAACTAATGTGGACGTTGGTTGTTATCAACTGGAGGTATGGCACTGACTGCCTATGAGGTTTTATAGAACCTCAAAAAAACAGATCTGTCCCTTTAATACTTGACTTTCCCTAGCAGGTGAAATCCTCAATGTCACCCGCTTTCCTTCACCTTGGTTTCACAAACAGCTCAAACAACCATGACAGTTATCATTTTCTTTCTCCTTAGCGTCCGCATTTGCATTCAGATGTTTACAGATATGGGAAATCACTGTCAATACTTGGGCTAGCGCATAAACAGGATTTTGATCACAGTGCATTAAAGAGCGTTGGTGTCTCTGGTGATCATAAAGATAACAGGAAAAACATCAGAGAAATGAGGCGCTAAACCTCCCGCAGGAATGGCTGATGGAAACAACTTTGATTTCAGCTGGCTGCTGTAGCAACAGCATCCCCTGCACAGAGACAGAGGATGGATCCCTAGGAGTTTGATGACTCCATCCCCTTAACCAGCCCTGCTTCAGGGAGGAAAAGTGAAAAAACATCCTTTTTGTTTTTTTTTTTTTTTTTTTTCAAATCATTAAAACTGTGAACTGCCACAGCTAAAATAATACTGTGTGTATCTTTCTCATTATTCCTAATGAGCAGTGCCTGGCAGTAAATGTAATGAACATTTAATTGGCTGTGCTTCATCTTGGCCTTTGAGATAAAATAATGATAAGAAAGTAACCAGTTTAGACTTATGGGCATGTGTTGAGGTGCAAATTACTGCCAATGACATGATTTTAAGTAAATAAATTGATGCTGATACACACATTCCTCTGAGATTAGAGTTGGAATATTATTAATCCAAATCTTGGAAGCAATCATCAAAGCCACACAATAAGAAAGAATAGCACTGCTTCTCCTTCCTTTCCCTTGTACGCACACAAATAAACAACAACAGGCAGCACCAACTGCTGGGTGTGTGCAGGGTGCACTGTAAATATTTCATATTTATTCTTCCTTGGGATGTAAAAGCAGAATCAGGATAAAAGGCTCTTTCACTTTCAGTAAAAACTGCTCCCACGCTCCAATTCAATTTATTTCACAGGAAGACAAGGCGATTAAATTTAACGGTAAAAGTCAACAAATAATAAAGGGAGATACCTTCAATCCTTTAATCTAACAGGTGCACTCAACATCTCATTCCACTAATGCACTAAATCCTGAGGAGAGAAAAAAATGGATAAAGCGGGCAATAGGAAAGATTTCTGGAAATGAGTGCAAATGTATTACTTTATTCTAAACAATAACATCATTAATGTTGGTTAGATTTTAAATAGTGTTAAAATAGATGTATCATCGTTTTATTCTGTTTTTCTAGCACTCTATGCCTAATGTTGATGTCCACAAATTGTATTATTTCTTTCTGCAATAACCAGCACAGTGTTTCAATTCACATTAAATGCAACAGTGTGAGTTTGCATAGTTTTTTGTCTTGTGTAGCTTTTTAATGGATGGATGGATGGATGGATGGATGGATGGATGGATGGATGGATGGATGGATGGATGGATGGATGGATGGATGGATGGATGGATGNGGATGGATGAATGGATGGAAGGATGGATGGAGCAATGGGTGGGTAGGTAGGTGTGTGGGTGTATGGATGGATGGATGGATGGATGGATGGTTGGATGGATGGATGGATGGATGGATGGATGGATGGATGGATGGATGGTTGGATGGATGGATGGATGGATGGATGGATGGATGGATGGATGGATGGATGGATGGATGGATGGATGGATGGATGGATCTGTGTGAAACAGACCTTTTTGTGTTAGAAGTGCTGCAATAAGATGCATTTTCCTGGTGCTGGTCAGGACTCTGGCAGCAGTATTTTGGATGAAGTGCAGCCACCTCACTGATTTTTTTTTTTCAGAGACCAGTAAAGAAAACAGTACTAGAATCAAAATTACTGATAATATGATTATCCACCTATTTCTCTGTCCTGTAATCTGCTGTAATAATTATCCTGATCTAAGATTAAGTTCTACTAAATGATCCTCATTACAGGACATAAATTGGTGCCAGTCATTGTTATTCTTTGATCACACCACACAGGCCAGGACAGAGGTGTTTAAAACTGAGTGAGTGTCATCTAAGTGTTAAGTTGGTAAATCACCATCTAGAAAGATTACATCCCAGCCCTGAACTGTCTAGTACCAATCCATGCTGCACCTGTTCTCCATTCCGCTTTGTTGTTAATGAGCAGCAAAAAAAAAGAACATTAGTGCATAAAAACCAAGTCATCAAATTCCTCTCCAGCACCATCAGTATGTGGGGGGTTATTAGCTGAAGCTTTTAACAATTATGAATAGAATGTGATGCTGCAATTGTTTGGTTCACATTTGGATAAAATTTCAACCCTTTTTTTCCGCTTTAATAGTGTTTTACTCTTCCGGTCCAACATTTGCTTTTACTAGGATCAGGCATAAAAAAAACAGCGGGTTCTATGTTCATTCCAGTGTTTTATTATTACACTGCAGCATATAATGCATAATTGTGGATAATGGCATCAGTTATATCTGAGCCAAATACTCCATTAAAGACAATCTTTACAAACAGTAAATTATCAGCAGTGGCTCTGAGTCTAGCTCAGCCGCCCAGTATTCCCTGATGTTCAAATAGACTCTGCCTCTGATGCATTAATAACATGGATGATGATAACAGCTTATCTGAAACCCATTAGTCTTCCCAGTCATGCCTTTGCACTGGCCATGAATCATTCCTTATCATATTCCTATTTTGTGGCCTCAAACATCCAGAAACTCTGAAGCAAAGGCAGATGGTCTGCATCTTAATCGTGTCCAACTGGTCTGGGTCGGGTGGTCCGTCCAGAGCTGTGCAGCACTTGGAATGACTAGCCTCTGTGGGCTGATTAGAAAAACTATAGTAGGGCTGTGATTGATCTGAAGACTGAAAAATACACCCTGTCATTATGATCTAAACCACCGCCAAAGGCACAGGTGTTTACAAGACCAAGTCATGAATTCTAAGTTAGTTGCCAGATCTAAAACTGTAAGCATCAATTTTATTTAGCCAAAAATCCTACTAACTATATCAGATAGTTGTGTTCTACATGTGTATTTCCATTAAACACAACAGTACGCATGAAAATAACAACTGTTAAACTTTTACCATTATTGACATGTTATAAATCGTTAGAAAGCTTAGAATCTCCACAATTCAACCACCGAGTTCAGTTTATGGACACCACGAGCACCAAGAACAATTACTAAAGATGTAGAAGCATGTTAAATTATAATTCTAAATGAAAAGAATAAGGCTTATGCTTCGTACCTTTGAAAAGGTCCTGAGGCCGTATTAAAAGCAGAATCTGCAATTGTTAATAATACATTTATCTGTAAGGGTCCACAGATTAAAAGTAATCCATCATATTCTTAAAAGAAATTGGCACATTAAGGTATTTTTTTTACCATCAGAGAAGTTTGATCCTCAGAGCTTAGGCTAACCGTCTTTCTATTAACACCTACTTCCAAAACCTTTTCTGTTCAATGTTTGTTTTTATCCCTTTCTAGCCTTCCTGTTTAGATTTGACTACGGGACAGCTCTTGAGGTAAAAAATTGCCCCTAACAGTCTGCTTCTTACTAACCAAGTCCCATCATATTATGCCTTGTAAAGTCTGCCTGCTGGTTAAGACCACACACAATTATTGGCTTCTTGGCAAAAACTGGATCATTGCATTGCATCGTTAGATCATTAGATGGCAATATTAGAAAACTGTAAAAATATATGCTTAGAAAATGTTTTTTTGGCCATCAAAATGCTTCATTGTGATTTTATCTGTCAAATTGTGTAAAACCTATTAGCACAATTTGGCATAAAGCTGGTGACACTAGGAGTTAAAAGTCCAATAGCTCTGGAACTGCTATACCTAGAGGTCTGAATTTTTTTTTTTGCTGTTATTGTTGACATAATGCAGAATAAGTGTAATACCATATTACAATGACACATGCCTGCTTTTATACTGCTATTCAAAAAATAACTGTTTATTTTTGAGGGGGGAAAAAATCTATGAGTCAACTTTGAACTGATGCTGGTTAGGCTGTATTATTTTAGTCACCCTGGTCTCATTTATATTTTCAGAAACTACAAGGTGTTATCTGACAATTGTATCACAAAAGTAATTTGCCCTTAGTTCCTTCCTTTGCCATTTGTTTTTGAAAAAAGGCAAGGATTACAAAATGTGGTGGAAGTTATTAAAATTCTGTGTTGTTCAGGAAGCTAACACTGCAAAACACCCTGAGCACACAATCCCCAGATGGAAACGTGGTGGTGGCACTGTCATACTGTGGGATGCAGGTCCTTAGCAAAATACATTGATAGGAAGATGAATTAAATTAAACACAAATAAGTGCTGGAAAAAAACCTATTCTAGGCTGCAGAAAACTGGCTGCAATGTGTGCAAGGCTTCTAGGAATATGGCTAATTTAGCAAATACAATATTTAATGTTTTTAAAGAAAAACAGCTAAAATAGATTCCAAGAGTTGTGCAAATGCTGCTAAAATGCATATTTGAGTATCTTTGAGCAATGCAGATCTAAAATAGTATGGTCTGCAGGTATGTCGCATGCATAATACCTTTACTTGCTGCTCTTGAGAGTTCACCAGATAGTTTATTTACTTAAAACACCTTCCACCTTTTTAGAGGGTGTGAATGTTAAAAGCTAGGGTTATCTTATTTTTTGGTGGAATTTAGTTTTGGACTGGAGAATAAAATCAATACTGACTAGATAGGAAATATTCCAACAGAACACATCTTAACCTCCATTTTGTCCTTTCAGAACATAATTTCTGCTCTTATTTAGCTGTCAGGGGTAGAAAGAGCAACTGCAAAAATCTGTGCTGTTTCTAAAACCTTGGTATACTCAACAAAGAATATTGGATTAATTAAAAATATTTATAGTCTAAAATTGAGGAATTCGGTTTTACATTATTACATCTGATCTATTGCCTGAGGATAACAGTTCTAGAGTTTTTTGGTCACTAGTGTTTTAGAGGATGTGAGCAGCTTAGTGTTCTTATGGTTGGGCCGGTTTACCACTGTTAGAAATACAATGACATTTCCATGGATTTGTGGGTGTTATGGTCAAATTATGTCAAAACCTGGCTTAGCAGTTGGGTCCAAAAAGTTTCTAGTCACAGCAGATGCCTTTACTGTTATTTAGCCTGAAGCAGTTTGAAACCTGACCAATACACTTCAAAAAATTTTTCATCTAAGTAAATAAATTTTTTCTTTAATAAGTGTTTTTTTTTTCTTGAATTTACCCAGTAGGTGAGACTCTTTGCCAATGGAAAAACACAATATACATTTGTAATAAGAAAAAACAACTGCATTATCTTATTTCAAATCTATGATATCTAATTATCTTATTTTAGGTATAAAAATACTCATTCCATCGGCAGATTATCTTATAAACCTACTTAAATTAAGGTTCAGTACACTCTTTTTAAGAAATTCCTACAAATTTTTAGAAAGATTTTGCAGTGTATGTGTTCTGATATATTTACATTAATGGCCCTAATGTATTATTAAAAGCAATAATAGTTTCAAGTCTGTCATGGCTATGTGTCTGGAAGCTTGGCATAATGGTTTTGGGATATTTCTTGCCCATTTTCTAAGCTCTTTTTTTAGCTGAGTCTGGTTGGAAAAGTAGCATGGTCAGACATCCATTTACCAAATTGGATTAAAGTCCAGGCTCTTGCGAGGACACTCAAGGACATCCACAGACTGCTCCTGAAGTCACTCCTTTGTTTTCTTGGCTTTGTATTTCATTACGGCGTCATTATCATAGAGTTCCTACTGCAGAAATAACATCCCCACAGCATAATACTTCCATTACCTTGCTTCTGGGTAGGGATGCTGTTATCCAGAAGCTGAGGACTGTTTTTTTTTTTTTTTTCTTGACCTGTATCTTTGAAAAACAGTCTTTGGTCAAATCTATTTTAGATTACAGTAGTTCTTTAATGTATGATATTTTGGAAATATGTGAATTTTTAAAGTAGCAATAGTGTTGTTTGAAACAACCATGTTAAACAATCAAATATAAAACTACTTAACACTTTTCTTTTAGAGCAACGAATAAGGAGTTGTCCTTACTTAGTTTAAAAGGACTCTTTTAAAGCAGTGGAAAACATACTGCATACAATTTTTAATTTAGGACATCATGTTACCATCCACCATGTAAAACTGAATTTCTGGTGACTTAAAAGATTTCCACAACATTTCTAATAAGAGTTTAAAGTGAAAGTCAAAGTGTCTTGAGCCTTGGAGTTTTTTTTACGCTGCTGCTGTGTTGATGTAGCTGACAGCTTTATTAGAGAGAATGGTAACCTGGATAAGATGGAGACATAACAGATGCTTCAAAGTACGACACTTGAACTGTGAAATTAAAAAAATAAAAACACACTTTGGAAGTATACTTTTTCAGATAACAACCATACATTTTTAGCCAATAGAATCAGAAATAGAAAATGACGACAAATGAGAGCTGTAGTGAAAACATCTCGGTTAAAAGATATTTCAGTGTCTCATTAATGAATCTTAGCCTTAATGAAACAGCCTTAATAAAAGTATTTGAAAACTGAAAGATGAAAATTATCTTCTTTAAGGTGTCTACAAAAGTCTAAATGTTGAACAGAAAGTTAAAGATTGATCTAAAAACTGGCTCAGAATTTATCTTTGTGTCACTGCCTGTCATCTTTATTCCCAGGGCAGCCTCTTCTGTGGCAGGTTTCTTCCTGTTGAAAGGGACTGCATGCATGCAGTGACAGTGGAGAGGAAAAATAAATGGTCTACTGTTGTCTGTTTAATCTGACTGTATTTTCCCTGTGTCTTAAGATGGCATACATGTGGTGTGAATTGGTGGTATATAAATAAACTGAATTGAATTGATCAAATAGCCTCATGATGACACATTTTTAGCATCTTTATGATAGATTTAGAATATTCAAGTTTAACAAAAGCCCTTTTCTGGGGTAAAAAGACAAAGGCTGTCCAGTCTTAAGCTGAAAGCTACAAGTATAACTCCTCCTGGCAAGTAAGTACTCGTAGTCACCTGCCCTGTAGTGTTTGCCATCTAGTTGGCGGCACTGTTAATACAAATGCTAACCTACATTTAGTTGTGGCAAATATTTAATTTGCCTGTCAAGGAAGAAAGCGATAACCTCCGCATGGCTTTTGAGTTTATTTGCTTATTTATGTCAGCACTAACCCTTAAAAGGTTGAACGATATTTACCCTTGTTTCACAAATATGTATAGAGTAAACAATATCATTTTTCTTTGACACCCCTTTAGACGTTCTGTGGATGTATTATTTTTTTTTTAATTTTTGTTTCGATGTAGCCATGGCTTTTAAATGGTAAAAAATAGACCGTAAAGTAGTCTAATTTAGCCCTTATACTATCACTGTACTTATGGTTCTTAGTTAGTCAGTAAGCCTATGCTGCCTAAAATTGTGGATCAAAACTCTCATCCTTCCTGACCCTCTCACCTAGGCAACTCCATTGATTTTCTATCGTCATACAAGTCTTGTTTTTCCATCAAGCTTGGTGTCTCCAGTGGAGTGTGGAGGTCCTTGCTGTTTGTACCTGAGTTTCTTGTGAGTTGCAGACTATTTTCTTATTCCCCACAGGGGCCCTAAGATGAACAAGGGTTGCCGTTATTTATAGACAAAGTGCACAGGGCCTACCTGAGGCACAGACATTTTGTGGAACTGTTATAGATGTTTCTGTGGTCTGTGCATTCTACAAATCAGCAAGGTCAAAGAATGAATGTCAAAATCCATAACAGGGCCAACAGGGACAACCATGCATGTACAGAGTCGTGCTTAGCACATAACAATGCCTGCTTCTTTTTATTCTTTGGGGAAAGATGTAAGCCCTTAAAGACACAGAGGTAACATGTGAAGTGCTGAGAGGCTCAAGGGACCCAGATTTAAACCACAGACTTTGGTGCTGTGAAGCATAGTACTGACAACAACACAGGTCTTGCGCCCACACAATGACTGGTGTTTTTTCATTACTGGAAGAATGTCCAAACAGTGAAATTTGTCTTTCTTTGGAACAGAGGAAACATTTAGGTATCTTCTGAAAACCAGCTGTGCAAAGCATCAAGAAGGGAAAGGACAGTCGAATGATGCTCTAAAGCCGGAGAACACCCTGATCACTGCCACACGTTCTTTGCTCTTTCATTGAGATCAATTTAAATCATTGGAGGTCTATGATAGAAACGTTTTATGGTTTTAAAGTGAATACTGCAGAGGCTGACAGGTGCCACCTAAACTACATTGGACCAGACCAGAGTGTTACTTATGTTACTATACATAACTATGCTGTTATTCATAAAATTGTAAGGCTGTGAGTTTCACAATGAAATGAATGATAACAAAAATGTCCTTTCTTCTTTCTGCTTTCTTTCATTTTAAAATCCTGCATTAAAGCTTAACTTGGAGCACTCCCGTTTCTTTAGAGCGAGTTTGCAGCCATTTTTGCTGTTTACATCATTTTCTTTCTGTGATTGCAGCATTCGTTTTTGCTTGTACATGTGGTTTGTGCTTGCTTTATTTTTCATTTGCATTTGTTTTGTTGAATGCAATTTTGCTTCTATTTTTAGTGATTGCAGCATTTTCTTTTAGCTGTGTTTTTCTGTTGCATTTGTCTTTTGCGCTTGTGTTTTGGACTTTGCACCATACATGTTTTTGCAGCTCGTTTTGTTGTTTACTGCTCGTTTTTCCCGGTGTATACCTTGTATGTATACATTTATACCAGTTTCTGGTCTATGCTTTTTTTGGCTTCAACCTAAAGTAGGTTATCCACCCTTCCATCCATCCGTTTTCCCCCACGCTTATCCCTGCTGGGGTTGTGAGGGGTGCTGGTGCCTATCTCCAGCTGTCTACGGGCAAGAGGCGGGGTACACCCTGGACAGGTTGCCAGTCTATCACAGGGCAACACAGAGACAAACCACCATTCACGAACACACTTACACCTTAGGAGAATAAGAGAAGCCAATGAACCTAACAAATTATCTTTTTTAACTTTGAAAGGAAGCCGAAGTACCTTGAGAGAACCCAAGCATGCACAGGGAGAACATGCAAACTCCATGCAGAAAGTCCCCAGGCCAGAAATCGAACCCATAACCTTCTTACTGCAAGGCAGTAGTGCTACCCACTTAGCTTTTTTGGTTAGTATCCTGTCCATGCTTAAAATGGGATGGTGAAAAGGAAACGTTCTTAGTTATTTCTTCTCTTTATAGTCTAACATGTCACTATCATAACTGCTTGTGGATTGCGCTACCCTATGAAGGCATTTGTTTTAGCCAACACACTGCAGTACACTAACGTGAGCAGACTCCAGCTGCCAGTTATTATGAGTTTAAAGTAACACAAGGATTTCTGGTCATCACATGCTGAGGGGTTCCCTCTTCTGTAGGACTGGATGAAACGGCCAAAACGTATCTCAACATATTAATTGATTTCGGTTAGTGCAATATACGATATAATTCTGATATTGATATAAACAATATGAAAGCTTCTGAAAGATTGCTAGGCAGGACTTCTGGTGCAGCAGGGAATGGAGTAGGTCATGTTTATCTGAGTTCCTGCATAACATTTTTAAAATCTTACGTTAAGCCAACCTTTGTTTCTGTTTTCAGTGAGTGTTTTCCCAACATCATATTATGATCTTTGTGCCGTATTTTTGCTGGCCAAAATTTCTTCCAAAATTTAAACCGCCTACACAACCACTGCGGCCTCGTTCACACATCGCATCCCCTCCTCATTGTGAACTCTCCACCCGCCTGGTCGAAGCCGACTTCAACTCCGAGCTCCTGTCGTCACTCTATGTTGAGATGGCAGCTATTTTCAAAACTAAGCTCAAACAGCTCAACTTTTCAAACATCAAGACTGAGCTGCATGCAGTTAAGTCAGAGTTAACCAGGAGCATCAGTAACATACAGGCTGATGTGTGTACTCTGAAAAACACTGTAGCTGTAATGGAAACATTACTCTCCACCTGCACTGATGACATTAGTACCCTACATAAAAAGTGGAGCATCTGTCTTCTGAGCTGATTAGACTGGACAATTAATTTGAGAATTTGGAGGCGATATTGAGGCGCAATAACATACAGTTAAAGGGATTCTCCCACTTCTTCCACAGCTGTCTCTACCTTGCTTAAGGAGGCTTTTAAGCTCAAGAAGGAACCTCTCGTGGACCGCACTCATCCTACTCTCCAGCTGAAGCCGAGACTCGGGAACAACCCTGGTCCTGTAGTCCCCCGTCTGCATCATACTGACTTTGTGGACATATTGCGCAGAGCCATGACCCAGAAACGGCTCAAGATTGAAGATTGAAGTTTCTCGGTGTGCCTCGACCACACTCCAAGAATGGCTCGTGGTTGTGCCGCCTTTATGCTACACCGCACGCCATTTGATGCTACATAGACTATTATGTATCGAAACACCATAAATATGTTTAAAAGTCATGTCAGTTATAGAATTAAATTATATTGATATTTACTGATATTGCATTATTGTCTAGCCCTACACTTCTATGAAGAACAAAATAGATAAAATCCAGATTTTATACTACTTCTCTTACTAGTTAAAAGTAATTGTTAAGGTTGCCTATAATTGTAACACTGTTGATTTTAAGTTAACTGATATTTCTTGACATGGTTGTTTTTGTCGCTTACAAATGTATTTTAAAAGGGTCACATTTATTAAGGTTTCTGAAAATGTACTTCTTAATTTGAAAAAATTTTGAAGTATTTTTTTTATGTTTACTGGAGAGAAAAATGATGGAATCAGTTAAGCCAAGGTGCTTAAAATATGTGTTTTTTCTTCAGAGCATTTAATTAACCTTTTTTAGAACTGTTTCTTGTGATATCCCAAGAAACTCCCCGCCTCCCCTGATTCTAAATGCTCTCACCTCTGCTTCACCCTTTATTTACCCATCACCCCCTGCTGTCTTGCATAAGCCCTGCCTCCATGATCTCATCATTTCATGCTGATGCTCTGCAATCGTGAAGCATTTGTTTGGAATCCTCTTGTCTGCATGTAGGAATACGAAGGTTTCTGTCTCATGCCCTGCAGCTCAGTGTGCACAGAAGATAAGAGATTGTATAGAATGAGAATATTTGTGATGAAAGGAGTTTTGTTTCATCTCAGCCAAGCTCCGTGTGACACCAAAGCAGTGAAGCTGCGAACAGCCAGGGATTGCTTATGGGAACCACTAGGTGGGAGGAATTGAAATTATGTTGAATGCAGAATTATGTATTATAGTGCCGACAACCTCAGAGAGACATTATGTTTTATGTATAACATGTATATTATCAGGTTTAGCAGTCACTTGATCCATCTACATATGCTAATTTAGTTGATTTTACCTTCAAAACGTATAATTTAATGAAATAGGTACTTAAATATTTGCATGATATGGAAACTATCATATGTAAAGTTAACCTTTCACATGTTTCCTTATCAATAAACTCACTGATCATTTGAGAGAAAAGGAAACCAGATGCTTTAGCAGTGAAATCAGTGAGGATTGTCTAAGGATCTTAAATGTTGGATGTTAATCAATATCAAAGGTCTGTCCGATTTTAGCCCCAGCTCTAAATAAATTATTTGACTCCTTTGTACAATGGTTATATGCATTAAAGGAGATTTAATAAGATCGACTTTTCCACCAAGTGCTAAAACACAACATAGAATGATTCCATTCCATTAAGCAGTGCAGGGATATTTTCTTTTTATGCCATTTCAGAAGGCCAGAGGAGCAAAGAAATTAAGAATAAGACTTTGAAAAGGAGACCTATACAATAGGAGGAGGTCAAACAGGTATTTTCATGTCGGTTACTTGTTAAAGGTAGCAAAATCCCCTATAGTGAGAAAAAATATCCTGTTTGGTGGCAGACAAAATGCCTCCAGTATCTACAGCGTGGTAGATCACATTCTCTCCTACTATTCTATTCTTCTCAAATACTTTCTTTTAACATGTTACCTGTAGGGTTTAGTGTCACTTCAAACAGATAACATATTGAGCAGTCTGAACCAAAGCTATATCACAGCCTTATCCTTTTGTACTTACAGCTATGAAGCACCTCCCACCTCCCGTCGGATCAATTACTGTCGTGTTGGAAATCTTGACATTTTTTTTTTACAGATTTCTCTTTGTGGACATCATTAAAATAATAATAATTATATTATATATAATAAGCAGAATACCTAATCTTTAACGCTGCACAATATAAGCACAATGGAACTGCCATATTACTGTTTTTTTGCCTTTCATCATCAAGACATTCCTATTTCTCATGATAAGTTTACATTTAATAGTTACAATCATCTATATCATTTTTTTTATATCTTGGACAGTGAAGATCCATCTTCCTGGACTAATAATATAGGACAGAAGAATTTGGATGAATAGCACTAAGTACAATCTCTAAACATTGCATCTTAGCAATCATACATAATATTGGCTCTAAAAGGTATCTGAAACAATCCTCAGAGACTTTTGTCCATATTGACATGATTGTATCTTGCTTTTGCAACACATGTGTCTGCCGCTCATATTTAAAGTGAAGCTCCTGTGTCACCACATCCTTTATGTTGGAGTTTGATCTGCCCACTGAAGAGGCTTTTAGTGTACAGTGAACTCTAGTGGTGATTATTTCTGTTATGTGATATGGTGTGATCCTGGTGTATTGCAGGGTAATATGCCATAAGCAGAATAATAAAATACCAGCAGAATATATGTTAAAAGGGATGGACATGGTCAGAAACAATACAGGCTGTGCTGATGAAAGAAAACAGCATTAAAATATTCTCACAATTTCATCTCAAGTCTTATCCATTGATAGGCAGGAAGGATGGGGTTTCTATTACCTTAAATCAGTCTAACTATGTAAAAAGTTTTTATGGAAAAAAATATATATATAATGTTTAACTCTTAAACTAGGGTAATGATGCTTTAAAATACTAAGTAACATTTTGATAATATCAGTTTGTATGAAAATCCAATCTTTCCAAAACTATTAGACTATTGTTGTCTGTTGCCAGCTGAACTATTTGATTATCAACTTTAACAAGAGGCGCCTCTTGAAGATACCTGTAAAATGTCATAGTACATCTAAAAAACAGGAATATACTGCAGAACATGCATAATTTGCTTTTTTGTGTGTCTTTCTGATCTCCTTCCTCTGTCAGTCGTACCATCAAACCACCATGAGCTGAACATGCAAACTCTCCTCCTCCTGAGGTTGTGTTAAAACCAGCTGCTGTCTTTGATGATTCAGTCAAATGATGGCATGATATTAGAGCCAAGGAACACAACTTAATGAGCTACTCTAGCAGGTATTATTGCAGTCACTTTTTCACATTCAGTCATTTTGTGATGTCAGAAAGAGGGAATGAGTGTGCTTCTCTGGAACACAGCTACATTATAAAACATTGCATGAGAACACAACGTGCCAGAAAGCGGCAAAAATGATGTTAAAGCTTACGTTGACTGACAGAAAAAAAAAAAAAAAATGGAATCATTCAAGGTTACATAAAGCTTTAAAAAGGATTGCAATCCTTAATATTGTATAGATTACTTTGTATTTTTAGACTTAAGAGACCAAGGTATGAAATCTTTAGGACATGCTTTTTTGACATTAACAGAACAGTAATTATAATCCTAAGCAAATTTTGGATACATTTAACGAGTGTCTACTCCTTTTATGCTGGTGTTTTCATCTCACCGCTGCACATAAATGAAACATTGCATAAATTATGAGATTTTCTATTGTGCCTGATGAATTCGCTGAAAGACAACCCCAGCAGAAATTGCAAGGAACAGTTGAGTAGGAACATTCATCCTGTCATAGCAGATCTCAACAGAAGAGGGTTATTAATGTCCTTTGGTGTCCATGACGTGGCAGCGCTCTGCACAAACCTCTCCGGGGAACATAGGGAACACAGGCTCCAGCTGGCATCGAATATTTGTTCAGAAACACCTGTCAGTGACACACATGCTTTGTCAAACACACGTTTGACAAAAGTTGCATACAAGCTTTTTCAGCCACCTCATTGTTTGTTCTTAGGTCCATCAACTCCTGCTTCTGGCCGTCAGGATCCCCCCTCCGCCGATGGATGTGGGGGAGTGTTCTCTGTCAGGCAGTATTTTGGCACTTTGCTATAGACGCTAAGCTTCTTGGTGTCTTGTGATCTTATCAGCTTGATCTTACAGCTCCTGGATATAGCCCAGTGTTTTCATGTTTTAATCTGCTTCCTTTAATCACTTCAGTGTTAAACCCAGCTGTCTTTAGCACATTCATTTGGTCCTGTGAAAACAATCCTGGTGTAACCTCAGTGGCTTCACCCCTCCACATGCTTAAAAGCTCACTCTAACTGTTCAGGCTGGGATAAGTTATTTCTCTCCCAAATACATTTTCCGCTGCCTCTTTTTTTATAAGTTCATCGATTTCCCGTCTTGTCAGCGCTGCAGGATGGTTTCCTTATCTGTGCTGGCAGGAGCACAAATACAGAAAGGCTGCTAAATAATGCAAGAGCCGCTGCATCAATAAAGGAGGCATGGGAGGCATCAGATTAACGGCCAGGTCATAAACTGTTTGAGGTCTCAACCGGCTGTAATGTTGGACTCTGACAGAACTGACAAGGTTGAACAACATAACCAACAATCACTCATGTTGCAGGCGTACTTTTTGGTGATCAAAGGACTGTAGTCCACAATACAGTTCCTTGCTGAGTTATCTATACACTCCTCAATGTTGGCAAATTATGACTGTAAACATCAACTTTGTAGACGGACAAAAACTCTAACTAGAGAGCGAGAATGTGAGGCATTGTTTATTTTTTGTTTAAAAATAAGCATGCGAGAAGTCTGCCAAACATTTGCATCTAACCTCCTTCCCTCTGTGTAAGAAAGTATCCTTAATGTCCTCCAGTTAAGTCGAAGACCCCTTTCTCTGCTCTTATCTCAAGGGAATAAACATGACGTCTTACTGGATCTTGAAAGATGAAATTAACAAAAAAGTTCAGATTATTCAACTTCATTTGAAGACAAGGTGGCCAACTTTGCCAAAATTAGTGCCGTTCGCCGCCCTAAATACGCCACCATCGCCTCTCCCAGCTTCGCTCCGCTTTGCTTCCCCTTCATAGAGATTACATGGCAATCCTTCGCTGCAGCAGCAAAATTCACATAATTTATAAATGCACAAAGTATAAAACAATTTTAACAAATTAGAATTAATCTAGTAAATTAAGATATTTATAGAAATTCTGTTAGAGGAAACAAAAAAACCTCAAAATTGGGGGGAGGTTCACTTTAACATGCATCTTTGGCTGGCTGATATGAACCACTGCTAATATCTTGTTATATTCACACTTAATGGAAATACAAATTATTTATCTCAATATTTTTTTCTTCCCATAAAGTAGTTATAAAAATGTTCCTGTGAATCATTGATTCAAAGGTTTTGTCACTTATTGGTGTAGATAAACATCAGATCATGTATGAACTGGCTAAAATAATCCACTGGCATACATAAGTAGGGCTGTACAATAAATTAAGTTTGTGAAAAAAAAACTTTCTCCCTGCAAGGTGCATTGATGAGAGTAATGTTTAAGTCCATGTTTGCATGTGAGTATAAAAACCATGGCAGTGGTTCCTGCCTCAATGAATGCTGCTTATTTCACATGTTGTTTGGGGATTTATCGCCTCCAGAGGAGCTGCTTGGCTCTCGCTTCCGGTGCAGTAAATGTTTACAGTGATGAGTAAGTCATCGCTTAAGGATTGGTAGCATGGCTAAACAAGAAATATTTGGAGATGACTCATGTTTGAATTATATCAGACAAGGCAATATGTACAGTACTAAAAGCTTTACATATGCAGGCTCGCCTGAAGGGGGTTCCCTGATCTAAAGCAGGTCTAATCACTAACATCTAGTATTTTAATACACTTTGCAAATGTATTGTGGTTTTGCTTTGATTAATTTTTCTGGATTTCTAGCAGAATAATATATCTGCTCACACAGGTTTATCAGTTGCTTTGATATCCTATTGATATCAGTTGGAGTTTTATATTAAAGAATATTAGTTATCAGTTAATTTTTTTTTTTTTTGTATTTTTCTTGCCTTTCCTTGCCAGGTTTGAATTAACAACAATTATCATATTGTGTTTCCATCATTAGATTATCAGTGAATGCAGTACTATATCTGATTATATATACTAAAGTGGCTATTTTCTCTGTTTTTGCTCGCATTTCACCAGGAGGTTGAGGTCAGTTCTCTTTCCTTTATCTGTTTCTTTTTCACAATGTCTTGTTCTGTTCATGCTTGTGTTCCATGTTTTTTTTCTCCATCCGTCTCCTGCAACTTAATTAGAATGTTCTAATTAAATGTGAGAAATGCAGCCCAGTTAAAAGCCACTTTCTCAATGACGGCATATGTCCCACTTATCAGCAGAGGGCACAGATTTGTTCAGCTCATTTCCATACAAAACATGCAGAACAGTCTACCTGTTTCATCCTGCTGATAGTCACTTATCATGTCAGCCTTCACATCATAGTCTTGTGCGTCGATAAAAGAAATCACATCTATTTTGCTGTGGGAAACTCAGATGTTTTATCTTTTAGACCACCTACAACACTCTGTTACTTATTCCCTGCAGCTTCAGATAACACTATTCATTTTGTCCATGTTTCTGCAGGATGATTATGTGCGTTCCTGGGATGAAAATCAAGACTCTAATGACAGTAAGTCTTCACTACCTGTGTTGTATTTTAATGCATGATTATTTTGGTTCTTGAGCAAACATAATGCTTCGTTCACTGGCAATAGCTACGTTTACATGCGCAAAATTTCCCCGATCCGATCCAAACCTTGGTTGATCGGAAATTCAAAATCTCCGTTCACATGGACACTAAATGAAATGATCCGATCATGACGTGTCTATACATGTACCAAGCGTTGGATCAGATTAAATCTTTTAAGCATGCGCAGAACTTCCTGCCAAACTTGGCAGTTCTGTCTGCGTCTGGTTTTTGGGAGGCCTGACAAACGATGCGCTCGGAGCGAGCGGAAAGAAAAAGGGAGAGAGGAGGAAAAAAGCGCTTGGCAGCGAAATGTCCGAGAGAAAATGTAGAGAATGAGCGATTGAACCGGCGTGGGAGAGCGAGTGGGCTGTGGAGAGAGAAAAGAGGAAGAGGAGGAGGATAAATTCCTGCTTCCTGCAGCTTTAAATGAACTTGAGTGTATAAGTCGGCGTTCCTAGATGTTGTTCACAACAAGAGCGAGAGCGACCGGTGGTTTCCTGTTGTTGACAAGGCGGAAAAACGTCCCGCTGACATCGCACACATGCACAGCGAAGATTATTTTACTCTTAAGATCCGAATGGGTGTTTACATGGACGCCAATCAGAATGGCGATCGGCAAAAACCACCTCTCTCTTTCGGAATTAAATTTATATCCGATCGGACCGAATCAGATTAGAATCTTCAGTCTGACATGTTTACATGAAACATTTTTGATCTGATCAGGCCTTCAATCCGATTATTTGTGTCCATGTAAACGTAGCTAATGATACAGCAAAATTACTCACTAAAACCAGCCATATGCAGTTCATCTCTTTACTTTTCCCTTATCTTCTTTTTTTCTTTGACATAATTTATAATTTATATACCATTTAAGAGTAGATAAAAAAAATAAAATAAAAAAAATAAGAGCTGAGTAGTTGAGTGTAATTATGTGGGGAAATATGTGAAATTGTGGATAAATGTAATTTCCTTGTGTAAAATAAACATTTATCATAATGAATGGCATACATTTATAAAATATAATAACCTAAAATACATTTAAAGGAATAAAACTTAAATTTATTTCATAATCCTCATTGAAAACTGAAAATGTTTGACACACCTTTGGTAAGATCAAAGAAAAGAAAAAAAAAAACTAAACAAAAGGTTTCTAGAATCGCTTTCATATTTAATATAAATAATGAAGCCTGTTGTGCAAGCATGCCTCCAAAACAAAACATATACATTGTATAAGCTTATTTCTCCTAAACTGTGACAGAAATTTCATGGACATTAATATTTAACATTAGCAGTGAGCCTACTAATAAGCTATTCTTCATTAATATTATTCCAGTCCTTAAGGGCCAGTTTGCTGCACCTATTAGCTGCGTCTCTTTGCTTTAACACACCTGAGTCAAATCATCAGGTCATTGCAGAACTATGGAGAACTTGGCATTAGCTAAACAGGTAATTAAGTCATTTGACTCAGGTGTGTGACCAGGAAGACATCAAAAGTTGCAGGATACCGGCCCTCGACTTGAGTTTGGCATCAATGATTTAAAACGATGCATTAATGAAATTAACAGTGTGAGACAAAGACCGTTGGTTTAACTTGAGAGCTCATCAGTGACTACATGTTAGTGTTCATAAAGGGAAACCCTCTAAAAGATATTAGTGCTCTGCTTTATATGTAGAAGTAATTTTCCCTCAATGTTTGCCTCAACTTCAGCCTAACAACACCTTCTTTTGTTCACTTCCACTTTCTTTTTTTTTCTGCTGTTGCCAAAACCAGAGCCATGCATAGAGACTAAACTTCCTTGGCTACTGCAGCAACTGTGGCCGTAATTGAGTCTTTGCAAGACAAAGTCATGACTCGGAGCCGAGTTGTCAGCCATTGTTGTCTTTGTCGGCAGATTTGTAGCTTAAGTGAAGTCAGCTAAGGGGCAGAGTACATTAGCACAATATCAAAGAGCTTAATGAAAGACTAATTATAGTTTCTCATAAAAAGCCTGACAGAGAGGCAGTAGGATAAGGAGTGGGGGTGGCAGCTAATGTACTGTGATTTATTGTTCAGTGGAGGACATCTAACTTTGTCCTGCCAGGTCTGAGACAATTTGGACAAAGAATACTGGGTTTAAAAAAAAGTTGACAGTTTTAGTAGCGATTCAGCTGGAAATTTATTTACTATTTTCTCATCAGTTTGACTCTGAAGTTAAGCTGAGGTCATTTAGCCTGATGGAAAAGTCATAAAATATAATCAGACATGTACTAGACTGAACACAAAGATCCTGAAAGTGAAAGTAGGGATGGCCTGCTTCAGCAAAAGCTTCATTATTCCATATAAAATTTATGTAGTTTAAGATTTTCTTAATTTTCACATTGAGCCTTGATTCTTTATGCTTTATTCTTGTTTGATCTATGTTTTTATCTTTTGGTGTACCTTCTTTTACTCCTATTTTTACTGATCTATATGCTGTTCTGTATAATATGATTGTATTTTATTTTACATGCAAACATTTTAAAATGAAAGAAAGCAAATTGTTTTTTCACCTGCAAATATGCATATATATATATATATATATATATATATATATTCCAGTTTGCAAATAATCTCTGCTTCATACAAATGCATCTTTGTATATGAACTTTTTTCACATTTTTATCAGACTTAGATCAGGATTTCAAATGGAAATGTCTAACAGGTTTAACAAACATACAATGAATTGTATGCTTGTTGCTCTTCCCTTGGCCATTTTCAGCATCTCAGCAGCTCCTGCAGAGTTAACATACATCTCTTGTCCAACAACAAATTATAACATAATTTCAGTAAAATATTGGGAGTTTTCATCATGATTATTTGGCCAATAGATGGGTAAATGATTGACAGTAACATCAGTCGTTTTTTTTTTAATCGTGAAGCTGAAAAAAATTGTCTTGATGAACAAAAGATGTCCACTCACACATTGCTTTTTTCACAACCAAATCAATATTCAACAATCGCAGCGAGACAATATTTATTGCAGTGGCAAGACAACTCAGGAAAATGTATGAAATTTTCTTCCTGCTTCCTAGGGGTTCCAAGGATCTTACAGAGTTGGGTGTACTGAAATCATTGGACATCTACGCAAAATCAAGATGGACGTCTTTTGTCAAACACCTCTTTGCAGCGCTCATCTTTTATAAGCTTTTACACATCACACAATAAACTAATTAGCTAGTAATTTCTGCTTGGCAGAATAAGTCTTCACATCGAGCTTTTTTACATCTGACACTGAGCAGTAGAAATGGAGAAAATTCAAGAACTTGCGAAGCCTAACTCAAATCTCTAATGTTTAGTATAATGTTTTCAGTGGATTTTGATTGTTCATTTTCTGCTCAGGAATAAATGTCAATTTTTGTATAGGTTAGCAATTTTAGTATGATCTAATTAAGGCATCATTTCTAAAAAAAAAAAAAAGTTATTCTCTAGAAAATGTATAATCCTTTAAAAAACTGGAACGGCTTCAAAAAAGAAAAAAATAAATAGCACAAAAAGTCAATGCAAGGTAAAGAATCTTAGTTTAGGTTTCCTGCTCTAATGTTAACATCAACTTTGTTTAACAGTCTTAATGTGGATAGAAATATTGCAAGAATTTAGTTTTTGCAAGATGTCAGTACACTCCAGGACATTTACATGCAGACACATAACCAGTAAAAAAACAAAAAGGCTTTTACAATTTAATGTTTTTTCTATGGCAAATGTACATTTTGCCCCAAATGATTTTATTCAACAGCTGTTCTCCTGTTTGACATCAAACCAAATTATTATCAATCAGAATTTATTAATTAGCGACTTTGGGATTAAGGTTGTGTTTCACAAAGGAGGAGTTCTCATTTGATTTGTACATTTTTAAGCATTTAGCTTACTTCCTATCCCTTTGATGACACTCTTCTACTCTTCCACCTCCAGCCATTGATCTGCCTTCCTTTATGAGTGGCCTAATGAAGCGAAGAAGCAAAAAGAGATTTGTCCCTTAGAGACACCCCTGAATCAGTCTGATGTCTTTACTCTGGATATCTGAGCCTGTGGGCATAATTTCTTAGCCAGACATAAGTGCACAGGAAGGCATAGCTTCAGAACTGTCAACACTCCTTAGGTTTAGAGTTAGAAATTCATTGACCGACAACAGGCTGATGATTGAATTTGTATTCAGAGACTGCAGCAGCTGACTGCTCTTAAGTCAGCAGCGGGCTAAGCGAGGGAGATGTCAGGGTAATTTGGGTTAGATTTCAGCAGTTGATTCATCAATCTAACTGCTGATTGAATCACTTCGCTCTTAAAACAACAAACACTGCAGAAGGGGAGTTTGTAATTTAGGCTTATAAGTGCAAACAAGCATGTACACACACCCACAGTAAGAGTCTCAGGCTTGTCCACTTGCCTGATCCTTTCATGCCTTCCAGTTTACATTGGATCTATAGACATGGATATCTGAGAGGCCTGGTGAATGGTGAACAGACACTTTGAGGCAAATCATTGGCTTTAGATCAATGGTAGACAGTAAGAAGATAAGAAAACATGCTTATTCTACACTCTGCAAGGTTTTAGAGTTTAAAAGCTCCTTAGGTATTGGATAGATTATTGGGAGTTGAGCACAGACACTAAGGGTAGTGCCTCAAAAGTCCTGCATTTCTCCTCATTTCTCCTCACATTTGATGAAGCAAAATCAGCTCATTTGTTTTTGATGGGAAAATAATCCCTTTCAGCCTCTTTACATCACAAATTTGCCCTAAATCAATTTACATGCAGCCTTTTTTTTTAAAAGATATTATCTGCCTACATTTTTGTAAAAAGAACCACTGTGTGAAAGCACCTTCATCCCTCATACATCAAAATAAATCCAGTGAAATTTTGTTCTTCTAGGTTTTTAGGTCAGTTTTTTAGCTGCTTCTTATTGGTGCTTGTATGAAACTGTTGCCACAGTGTGCCTTAAACATTTCCCAATCCTTGAGATTTGTCTTTTATAATCTAAATCAAAAATAAAAGGACAATGTGCATCTCTATTCAGACCCAATTGCACAGATGCCCCTGCAAAAATGATGTGCAATTACATGGCTTCAGAAGTCACCTGATTAGCAGCTCCGGGTTTAAGTTCATCTCAGTTTAAATACAGCTGTTTTGCAAAGACCAGAGTTTGTTTAGAGAAAATTAGTTAGCTTTAACATCTGTTAAAGCTAACTAATAGCACTGTTCAAGCCATCATATGGAAATGGAAGTTGAATAGTACAACTGGTACCTTCCAAGACAGGCTATCCAATTAATCTGACAGGATATCACTAATCAGAAGCCACTGAGAGTCATATCCTAACCTGTGAGGAGCTTCCTAGGTATTAGTTGCACAGTATTAGATATTTCATTCACAGTCTGACTTTTCCTCCAATATTCACAGTCTGAATTTTCCTCCAATATAAGCTGAAAACGTAAAATTTTAAGGTACTATGTTATGATTTTTAGTCCTTTCAAAGTCACTTATAGGCAAATATACAGGTCCTTCTCAAAATATTAACATATTTTGATAAAGTTCATTATTTTCCATAATGTAAGGATAAAACTTGAACATTCATAAATTTTAGATTCATTGCACACTAACTGAAATATTTCAGGTCTTTTATTGTTTTAATACAGATTATTTCGGCATACCGCTCATGAAAGCTCAAAATTCCTATCTCAGATCCACAATGGTCAAAGATTTATGGGATGATGTTATCTACACAGAAGTTTAAATATTCACAGATTTTGCATTGATGTCCTCTTGATATGGTAACACAGGGCATCACAGTCTATAGCCTAGATCTGTATTTACCGGTAATAAGAAATAAAAAGTCCTCAGGAAGTGAGACAGGGAATTATTGAAGACAATACAGAAGCCGCTTACGGAAGAAGAGAAGACATACAGGAAGAAGCTGGAAAGCAAAGTCAAGCAGAACAAAATCGGAGATGTTGGCCAGGGCTTCGAGCAGAACGATCAGACAAATTGAAAGCTGGACAGAGCCAATGAACTGAACACATTCTCCAATAGTTTTAGTGCAGCCCTTCTTTGACACAAAGCTTCTCTCTAACGTCTTAAATTATTTATCTTGAACCTCTGCCATGGACCCTCCTGCTTCTATGCATTGTTTTTCTTAACACTCTTGAAGCTGGTGCTGCTCCCTCCCACTTCCACCTGTCTGTTTCTTAAAGTCAAGTGCAGAGGCAGCTGGAGAGACTGAATAGCAACTAGGCACCAGGTCCTGATGGTGTCAGCCCCCATGTCCTGAAAGCCTGTGCAGAGCAGCTCTGTGGGATTCTATAACACCTCTTGAACCTAAGCCTGACCCAGGAGACAGTTCCAGTGATGTGGAAAAACTCCTGCCTTGTTCCGGCACCAAACGAAACTCAACCCACAATCCCCAATGACTGTTGCTATGTTGCCCAGAATCTAAAATCATGAAGCTCCTAGATCTGTTGTTCCACCTGAGAAAAACCACAAATCACCTATCACAACTCTCTGTAGTTTATTTTCTCAGCATATAACTGGAGTTGAAGCTGTCATACACCTCCTTGAACAAAACTACTGTCATTTAGACAAATCAGACAGCACTTTAAGAATCACGTTCTTTGATGTCTCTAGTGAATTTATAATTACTCAGCCTAATTAACTTTTTCTGAAACCTCAGAAGACCCAGGTTAGGACCACGGTTAGTGAGACTGAAGAATTAAATGTCTAACCTGGTAGTCAGCAGTACAGGAGCACCACAGGGGACGGTACTCTCATCATTCCACTTAACTCTGTACACCTCTGACTTCCAAGACTTTGCTTTATGGTCTACCTTTTAGCAGGAAAACCCTAAACCCTCATTTAGAGCTAAAGTTCAGTAAATTCTGTTCCTAATGTAGGAAAGCTGGTGATGATGATGTGGCCTGAGCTCTGCTCCTGTTATCCTTGATCTGCTGGGATAAACCTCATGCAAATCTGGATTGGATTAGACAGAAGCATTGGCAGGACTAATTAGTAGAGATTTTCCATTGCAGGCATTAGTTTAATACCTAAGAAGTCTTTCAGAAAAAAGGTTGCTTTCAGGAATTTAACAAAAAAATAGTGAAAACATAGTGAAAATACTAAACACACACCAAACATATTCAAAATGAGAGGGTAAGGAAGTCTGAAGAGGCACATAGGAATGTTAAAAGGTCAAAGGAAGATTCAACATCAGGGATTCAAACACATCCAGAAAGAGGATTCACAGAAGCAGCAGATTGAACTGCAAATCTCAGTCTACCAAGAAATGATTCTCAGACCATTGAAAGCCTGTTGCTATGGAAACGTCATCATTGCAGGCACTGCTTTAATCCGTGGAAGCCTGTTAAGTTAACATGAGGCTCAGGCAGCCACCTTATGCTTCTGCACTCACAACACGAGGCTGTGCCAGTATTCTAGATGCTCACAGGGGACAAAATTTCATCAGCTATGCTTCCTTCCTAGAAGGCAGGATTATTTTTTTTTTTCATTATTGCTTAGCATCTTTTATAATTTTATTTTCAGTTTGGTTTAAATTTCATGCAATCATTTTTTTTTTTTGCGAAAGTGGGACCCTATCAGTTTTTCACCGACTCCTGGTGCTATATTATGACTTTCATGTACTCTGTTTGGTATTAAACAACAAGAAAACAAAACAAAACAAACAAATTACAAAAAAGGTAGAAACCAAAATAAGCTTACATACATAACCATTATCCAAATGGATAAGGAGTCTATAATTCAGTGTCAATGCCTGGGAGTTTCACAGTTCCTGCAGCATAGCAGTCTGCCTTTCAGTTATGCAATGATCTCAGTCCTGACAGCTCTTTGTATAGTTTTGGATTTGTTTCTAAAATCAGATATCTGTCAGACATCTACAATAATCCAGAGGAATCTGCCGCATTAATATATTCAGTGGAAGGGACAAGAGAGATGATAAGCCTGCCTGCTTAATGATAATACAGTTGTAAATCAGCAGTGACTGAGGAAGGAGATGAATTCCAGCACGATTTAGAGGCAGCTCTGTCAAACAGATGAGCTGATTTTTTTTTTTTGTCCAGCAAAGTTAAAAAGAATGGTGGGGCTACATCCAGGTCAGGCCCTAGGAAGCCTGCACAGAGTAGATAACTATGACAGATGAGCATGTAGTGAAAGGCTGACACACTGGGCAGCTTTAGTCGCTAGTCGTGATTGATGAGGTCACACTGAGCAACCAATCAAGATTCACTCTAAGATCCAAGAAGCTTTTTTCTTCCAGAGTCAGCTTAGGTCTAGTGTTTAATGTTCATAGATAAATAAAATAATGTGTAACAGATGGTTATTATCAATAATTTAACTGATCAAAAAGCATTCACATTGGAGATGATGATGATGATGATGATGATGATGATGATGATGATGATTGTGATGATGATGATGATGATGATGATGTGGGTAGGTTTCTCCAAATACAGCCTGTCTCGTTGAGCTCAAAGGGCCTAAGTCTTGTCTCATATTGCCGCAGCACTTTCACTTTCAAGTCCTTCTCGAATCAAACTTTAAATGTTAAACGTACAGTAAGACAGGCCGGTACACAGTGTATTTCCAGTTGTGTTCTTGATGACCCACTTCAGCTCATTATTAACAGGGTCCTTCAGCATCCCTCATCTTTCTCAGGATCACCCTAAACCCAAGAAGCAAGATTATCCATGAGGGCAAAGAATAAGGAACAGAATGATGATTTTATCATTTTTTAAAGTCCAGATTACTTCCCCTGTTACTCTATACTTTTTACCAAGCTTCTTTGACAGTCCTGGGATCTGTCCTAGGATTTTGCATATACAATATCATGTTGCTGTTGTCCATGTGCACCATTTTGTTTCTTACTCCTGTCGATGGAGAGCTTAGAAGAAAGGATCCAATCAGGCCTTGTTTTCTTGTAAACTGCTTAATGTAAGACTGGTCAGGCATAAAGATTATACTATAGAATGTCATCAGATCACAGGTGAGGGTATAATTCTTCTGTATGAAAACCAAACATTTAACCGACTATATTTGTAAAGAGCTCTGTTATTCGGTTGCATTTTAGGAAGCACTTAAGCAGCTCTGTTAAGTGCTCTTCTATGAATTTAAAAAGTATTGTGAACTATACCACCATCACAGTACTGTGCATCTTACCTCTGATTACAAACAAAGGTACACTGCCTTTGATGAGTAATGCTCCAGCATTGCCATCCTTTGCTATTACTTCTAAATTTCCTCAAGCATTGCATAAATGTTGCAGCAACAGTTTCATAATACACTACCGTATGCACATGGTCTGTCTTCATTGATGAAGATGTGCGTATCTTTGCATCGCTCTTATTACTTCAGCTAAAAAATGCACATGGGTAGTACTACAAAGAGCAAATAGTTTTTAAACTTTATCCCTAGATGATCAGGTGATCCTAAAGTATATTAAAAACAGTTATAAAAGAGCAAAAGTGATGTACCTATTGAATACTGACTTCAACAAACGTCTTAACAATACACGTCAACGTACAGCAAACGCTCTTCAAAGGAATGGCTGTAATGGATTTGAATAAAACAGGCTTTATTTCTAATATATTTAAAGCTCAAATAATTCTGTGAGAAGTGTTGTAACCATTCGTGGGGACATCCTGCTTTATTTTCCTTCCGTAAAATATAGGCTGTATCTATATAAGAGTTTATAGATAGAGAAGAACAAAAGTTCTGGTTTGATGCAATAATTTATACCATTTATTTATATAATGTAAAAAGATAAGCAGATGAATCCATTAGATTGAAGAAAACTGGAGACAGGGAAGGATTCGTGTTTACTTCTAATTTCCTGGGGTCTTTTGTTTGCTTTTTTTCCCAGATGTAGACACCACCAAGGACCCTTGTCAAAAGGTTAAGTGCAGCCGACACAAGGTGTGCATCGCTCAGGGCTACCAGAGAGCTGTGTGCGTCAACCGCAAGAAACTGGAGCACAGGTGAGCATGTTTAGAAAGACGGCTGACTAAATCCCCAAACACAGAAGGAGTCAGAAATGCTCCTCCAGCACACTGACATGAGGTCAACACAGATGGTCTACACTGCTGCTTGAGTGGGATGTGGTTTGGCTGCTGGCTACTGTGGAACCAATGAAAGTTTCCTGTTGTGTAATGAGAGGCTAATACATTTAGACATGGAGGGGACTGTTTGCATCACGATCTCACGCTCAGCCTAAAGCCTCTGTGTCTCTACTCTGAGTTTATATGGCAGTGGTTTTCTCAGCTTGAGGAAGTGAGGGTGAAGTGTTTGCGTGTCGCCTGTCCACAGACTAAAACAACCCGCTCTCCGATCTCCTGATGGGAACTGTCAGCCCTGTCCCATCTCCTCCACTGGACCAGTGTGTGGATCAGATGGACACAACTACGCCTCAAAGGTATGTTTTCCAGTAGTTAGAGAGTCTGTAAAACGTATACTGTAGAGTCTCAAAAGACAAAACCGATGACACATAAGAAAGATTACTTATTAGAGAGTTTAAATATCACCACAGAGCTAGGAATGCAAATTTGTGATTCATAAATGCATCTAAAGTTAACTGATCAACTGACTAGCTTTGTCTTGTATCTTCAGGATTTTTCCATAATAAGAGATGAATATCTTTTGCAATATGCTAAAAAAAAACACACATTGTCATATTTTAACAATTTATTGTGTCAATTGGATTAAATATTGACTGAATAAACAAAAAAAACTGTTTTCGTACACATTATTTAACCCACTTTGCTCTCAGAGGGATGTTAAAATGTGGCTCACAAAAGCTTTCCTTTTTACTATGATTATTGCCCTTCACTTTTCTATCATCACATCTATCAGCTCATCAGAGAAGTTACGCTGTTCCACCATGCAGCATGGTTAAATGGGCACTACATAGGTGATAGCTTGGGGAGTTTATTTAGTGTTAATATTACTAACAAAATAACATGAAGTGTTGCTATTAAAAGCTGTAATTAATGTCAGATAAGACTCACAATCGATTCATCTTTTTGCTTAGTGTTACCCAATCTGTCGCAGAAGCTTGAGTCATATCATCTGCTCATTTACTTATGTGCAGATAGAAATTCATCCAAACGTTGTATTGTTGGTGCCGTTTTTTTGTCTGTGTGAATTGATGCCACTTTGTTTTTTTGTTTTCTTTGGTTCATGTGGTACCCTTTAAGTAAAATGTTGGGTTTTGTTTTGTTTTAAATTGTACTTATTTTCTAGACTTTAGAAATCCTAAAATGTTTAAACAAACAAAACATTCACAGAACAGGTTGAATAATGCGTTATGTGCAACTTAGCGCTTCTTATTTGTAATCTCAGTAGATGGGGCCCCTGATATAAGCAGAAGCAGTTTATGACTGAAAAGCATTGTCAACATGAGGCATAGAAGTCTAGATTTTGGGTTATATTAAGGTATATTCTAATACACCTTTAGCAATTTCCCAAGAACAACTTGAAAGACCCAAAAAAACATATTTTTCTCTAGTAAAGGAATGGCACTTTTTCAACATAATTTACCGATTGAAAGACATTACAAAGCCAATCTAAATTATCAACCTCCAGGGTCATAACATTTACAAAACAGGCTTTAATCTAAGGCAACCAGACTTTGGCTCAGTTTATCTGAAGACATTTCATCACCAATCCAGGAGGAATTTGCAGCTTGGAGCGCTGATGTATTTTATATCAGATCATTTTTATTTTTTTTAACTCAAAAAATGTAATCTGGTAGTTAATCTTAAAAATGTGTATCATCTGAATATATATTTTGATTTACTTTTTAGGTACTACTGAATCAAAGAATCTCCTCCTACACATCTCTGCTTACTAGATATTTTGATGTTATAAGGCATCAGTATTTTACTCGCAGTTTATTTCTGTCCCTTTCAGATGGATAAAACAATATTTTTTTTTCAGAATTAAAGCAGAAAACATGTTCCTAAAAAGGGTGATTTAAACCTTGGCTGCATTCCTCTTAATAAGGCAGTAAAAAAAATGTGGAAATGTACGCACTGGTTAAACATCACCTTTGTTGTAGTGTTTATTTAATAAATGTTCGGGAACCATATGTTGTGTGAAGAATTGCTTAAACACACAGAGCTATTAAAAGCTTTAAATCTGTTATAGATACAGACAGCATGTTGTGCAGCTTGGGATAAAAAACAGAAGTACATTCTGAGCTGATCTGTCCGAGGAGCTTCTCCCCGGAAAAATCAGGACAGAGTCAAGATATGTTCCCTCAGAGGGACCAATTGGCGGCTTGTGGTGACAGTGTCCTGTGTGTTTATTGATTAATGCTTTGTCTTGTGGCTCCCTATTCCTGACCTTGTGTGTGCAGAGGTTAGACATCGGCACATTTAGAAGCAAGTCTACGATTTGAATTGGGGCTTACAGTTAGTACCCTCATGAATATTTGATCTGTGCTGCAGCAATAACTCATTTTGGTTCACCTTTGCATCCCCTTGTCTATGTTGCTGGCTTGTACGTGTGTGTATGTTTAATTATTGTGTGTGTTGCAGTGCAAGCTGGAGCAGCAGGCGTGTCTCACTGGGAAAGCTCTGTCCCTGAAGTGTTCAGGTCTATGTCCTTGCCCAACTACGTCACCTGCATCCAGGGAGGGGAAACGTGGTGAGATCCAAATCTCTGGCAGAATAATTAGCTTAACTGTAATAAAAAAAAGCACGATAAACACATTTAGGGTTATATCAGCGTTCTGGTTTTTGTTGCTTTGACACATGCCCTCTACTTTGTGCAAAAAATGCTTCATGCATATCCCTCAATCTGGCTTTCACAGAGAGCTGCACTGGGCAGGATCTGTCTGATCTCGGCGAGCGTCTGAAGGACTGGTTCCAGCTCCTGCAGACCAATGCCAAGCAGAACAATAACAGCAAGCAAGGAGCCAGATCTCCTGCTTCCAGCCCTACGTCAGGTTAGAGGCTTTTCTCAATCAGTCACAATAAAGTATATCTGATTAACACGGCTTGGATTCTTTAGGTATTCAGTCACTCAAGATCAGATCAGAGAACAGTCAAAACATGTCTGTCAAGGAGCCAGTACCCTGACTGCTTCGCTATATATTCATAATCATTCATTAGAATGTCCCGTTTGTATTTCTCATTAGAAAAAATGAATTATTAATCTGCTATTGTTGCTTCCAATGGATGTCAGGCAGTTTTTTTTTTATTGTCAAAAAGACAATTATTCCTGAAGTGTGATTAGGATTTTTTACTGAATAAATGTTAACCAACATGTGGAGGGTGTTGTACATTCTCAAGTCATCGGTCTGATTTCATGTGTTATCTGCACAGCTGTCTGCACAATAGTAATTAATGACAGTGTGTCTGTGCCGGCAGTGCTGGACAGGAGCCTGGTCGCCAGCTGTAAGGACTCCATAGGTTGGATGTTCTCCAAGCTTGACACCAATAATGACCTTTACTTGGATCAGGCTGAGTTGGCCGCCATCAACCTGGATAAATATGAGGTCTGCATTCGGCCATTTTTCAACTCCTGTGACTCGTACAGGGATGGGAAGGTTTCCACGGCTGAATGGTGCCTTTGCTTCTGGAGAGAGAGTGAGTATTTCTTACGCTGATGGGAGGTTTGGGTCCATGGGCAATTTTAGTGTCTTGCTGCTGACATTTTCAGCTGAATGTGTGTTGAAAGGTAAAACATTTGCTGTGTTGGTAGTGTTTTTATCTCAATAGGCCCTGTTACTGGACCTATCTGTAAAAACAATGTTTTCAATCTTTTTTAAGAGCCGTCCTGTTTAGCCGAACTGGAGAGGATCCAAGTACTGGATGGCGGGAAGAAAAAGTTTGGTATGTATTCCCACTCATCTCTCATATTATTGGGGGTTCCATTAAACAAATAACGGGATAGAGGTGGGTATTAATCTGTGATCACCCCATGTGAATTAAAAAGTGCTAACAGACGACATAGCCGCTTGTCGGTCCTGGATGTCTTTGTAGATGAATATTTAAACATGCAGATTTGGTTAACAGTGTGTGAGAGTGTGTGCGCTGCAGAATTTGATGGGCTGACTGGGCTCTGAGTCAGGACTCTCCAAGGACACAGAGAGGCAAGCAGCCAGGCCGCATGACACTCATGTTCCCCCGAATGATTGGATGAGTTCTCAGTTTTGGTTTCTATTTGTTTTTCAAAATTGTATATTGTGAATATGTATTTTATAGGATGTTTAATTTTTCAACCCTTCCATTCTTATATGAGAACTAATTTCCTTTGCACAGGTGTAAACGATTCTTTTAAAAAATAAACCTTTTCCGGCTTGTTTACCTCTATATCTGATTATCACTGCACTGTTGCTTTAGCTCTGGAGAGGAGTGGGCTGTTTAAAAACTGTGTAAGTGATGCTTTTCCACCAGGAGGCTGTCTTTTAGCTCCGGGTTGGGGCTGGCCTTAAATATCTTACCTTTAATTGGTTCATAATTTGCAAACGTTGCATTCTCTGCTTATAAACAACACAAAACTGATGGTTCAGAACCTAAATTAAAATATTTAATATTCAGTCATTCATCCATCTATCGAAGGTCTGTTCCTCTGTTATTCATTACAGACAAAGCTTTTTTCCCCCCATTTAAGTCCTGATTACAATAGATGCATCCCCCATAGATTCCTGGTAAATATATGCATTTATACATTACAAATTGATTTAAGAAAAGGCAAAATACAGACTAGATATTTTGACATTGGGGAATCTTAAAAATATATTTCAGCTCCTTTAATTGCCTTCTTGATAGTAAAGGATAGTTGCAGCTTGTATTATGTATGCTTAGCACAAAAGGTAGGGACATTGGAAAGCATTGGAATGTTGCCACATTTTTATTGAAATGCACACTGTTAATAAGATTGGAGTTATGGAGTGGGTTATGCCTGTGTAAGATTTACCGTCATCAAATGTCTAATTTTGCATTCGACTTCTGCGTTGCATCTTTTATTGGTTTGGATGAGAAATGTTTGAAGAAATTAGATATTGACAACTCAACACTTTACTCATATAACAGGTGCTCTGAGTAGTGCGTGGGAGAACAACAAAACCCTGACGGCTCCTCAACAGTTTGGTCAAACAGTGCTGGTGGACCGGCATCTCATTAAACCAGCGTTTGTCATACATTGGCTTTTTGGTTGTATCGGTCATCCTCTCCAAAAACAGTACAGGTCTTGGACATGTCTCATTGTCTGAATGTGATGATTCCACACCTCCTGCTTAACTGTACAATGGAGGATGCCAGGCTACATGGCTTGTAGGTTTAGCACAGCCACATCAGAATATCAATACATATCAATACATGAACAGTAAGTTACAGATGATATAATTAGAGTCAGATTCTGAAAAGAGGGAGAGGAATATGAGAAAAAGATACTGCAGAAGAGCTCATGACTGGGAAACAGGACAGGGATCAAAAGCTGGTGGTAGCAGCAGACACACTGCATGATTCTGCTAGAAAATATGAAACACTGCTTGATTTTCTTTGTTAAAGATTGTCATTGATTGTTGATTGAACCTGGTTTGAGAGCAGAGATCTGGGCTTGTCTCATCTTGATAATTCTCTGCTTTGACATCACATCCAATAAGGACCCCTTTTGTTTTATTGTTTGTTTTTTGATGAGACCCATAACCATCTCTTCTGCTCAACTCACAAATGTATTTTCCCTACAAATGTGGCAACATTTATCAGTGAAAAAGCTTTTCAATGGTGTATGGTTTACAGCCAAGGCACATTTTTATAACAAAGAAAAGATCAATAAAACACTAATTTCTTTTCTCTATGCACTCTGTTTATACAACCCTGCTACATAGATTTTACTGCATAGAAGCTAGAAATGGTACTGCCGCACATGCTGCAAAAATGGACTTTGTGCAGTCTGTGACAACAATGAATATTTTGGATTTTCGCTTTCCTGTCGTCTGTCATTTGCATGGAAATAATGTGCTTTTTAACAAAAGGTCTGACTCCCACTGATTTAAGCATGTGCATGTGGTTGATCCAGGTCGATTCATCCCCAGCTGCAATGAGGACGGCTTTTACAGGAAGCAGCAGTGTGACAGGGGCGAGTGCTGGTGTGTCGACCAGAACGGAGGAGAAGTGGCGGGGTCTCGGATTCGCGGCAAGCCGGATTGTGGTAAGCCTGCAGATTTCAACAGTTGCCAGAGAATTCATACAATTTTTATGTTGGGATCTGAATGATAGAAACACAGCTCTTGATACCCAAAGCATTTATTTCCCCCTTCCTTCTTACAACCTCAGAGGAGTATTTACACAAGTACTCCTTTCAATTTTTTAAAAGGACTGAACTCTGCTAAAACACATCTTAATTCAAAGCCCTGCCCCTCCTTTAAAGTGTCCAGAGTCATTGGCATTCTAAAGAGCTGCTTGTCGCTGTGAAAAAAAGTCTCTCAATATAAATGGGAGGGGGGCTGATTGGACGAAACCCACGCCTAATAAGAATGGTTCCCCTGGTAGTTTAGATGTAGCTATTAAAACCCAGACAAAGTCAGACGCTTGTCGTCTCTGCCGTGAAACAGGAAGGACTCTCTCACACACACACACAGCGCTGTAATTCATTTTCTCTGCATGCTGTCCCTCACAGATTCCGAAATGACATATTCAGGGGATTTTGGCAGCGCAGTTGGATGGGAAGACGAGGAGGAGAAAGAAGCTGAGGAGACTGCAGAGGAGGCTGAGGAGGAGGAGGGAGAGGTGGGAGAGGTGGATGATGGGGGGTATATCTGGTAAAGGGTCAGTGTTCAGTCCGACCTCTCTGTGGGAGTATTTTAACGTTACCAAACACACACACACACATATATACACAGCTGACAATGGACATGAGGAAGGCACTCCACTCAGTTTAACACTGCATTAGAAAAACATGAGGGAAAGTCATTGATTTGGAAGGGGAATCAGATAGATCTGGGAGTATTTATTGTTGCAGGTTGTTCTTATCTTTGAAAAGGATATAGGAGATGTTCTTCAGACATTCTGGGCCAGGAGTTAAAAAATAATTGTCCTTTTAATTGTGAATCTTTGTTCTCTTTTGTTGTATGTCCTTTAGAACTATCTATGAGCTGTTTTTAGCTGATGCATAATGGAGATTTCAAGAAGCTGCAGGTGCTTGTGTAAAAAAGAAATCCACATTGGGTGCATTTCAATAGTCTAGAATGAAGTTTATTTCTTTTTCTGAGTTAAGATCAAAACCAATTTGGGTTTTAGTTTGAAAGCTGCCCGTAAAAGATATCAGACCGCTCTAGAATATTGAAAAGCACCCTTTGATTTTATCCTTTTCACCTCATATGCTTTGGCTTATATGTGACAGTAGTGCTCTGTCTCATTCATGACATATTAAGAAGTTTTTTCACACATCACTCCTTAGCTTGTATATAATGTGTGCATCAGAAGACAGAATGTCACCTGCTGGTCAATGCCTTGAAAGACTGGCAGCTTTACCGCTTAGCTGACAAGTGTACATCGTAATCTAATGTGCATTGG
Source organism: Cyprinodon variegatus (assembly GCF_000732505.1). Taxonomy (NCBI): domain Eukaryota; kingdom Metazoa; phylum Chordata; class Actinopteri; order Cyprinodontiformes; family Cyprinodontidae; genus Cyprinodon; species Cyprinodon variegatus. The sequence continues at coordinate 1,853,718 of NW_015150454.1, read as the reverse complement.
TTATTGTGTTTAATTAAAAAAATACGTCAAATAAAATAAATCTTATCTATGTGGCTGGTCTGGCCACCATTCTTCTGAGTCTGTGCAGTTTTTGTTGTGGCTTACACTCCTGTGGTAATACATAAAGGGATCAGATTAAAGTGCAGAGCGACCAGAAATGGAAATACATTTACATCCAATTACATTTTACTTTAGGAACAGAATGGTGTATATTTAGGTTTTGTTTTATGAGCATGTTTACTTCAGGATTATTATAATTCATTAATAATATCATTATTAAGCTGTTGTTTTTAGTTTTAGAATGTACATAATCAAAATAGGAGTTAATGTTGAAATAGCATTATAAATGTAGCAGTCAAGTGGTTATATTTCATGAGCTGAAAAAACATGAATAATTTAGAAAAAATACACATGAGACAAATATAAGCAAGTACAAAGAATTTGTAAGCAATAACTACCTTTTTCCTTGAGACACTTACTTACAACTGTTAGCAGCTTTTCAGAATCAAAAGATGAAGAAATAAGCTTTTCAGCTATAGGAGCTGTTCATTTTCAGTCAGGAAATGAGCCATTTATCTAGAACAAACCGAAGCGTAGAATTATAACAACAAGTAATGCTTTAAAACAGCCAAAATTGTTACAAACCAAGGCTATCGGAGGCTATCCGGATGTTGAGGGATGCCAAAAACTGCTCAGTAATAAAGGAATTGCAGCAAAGAGTAGCACCTTAAGGTCACCTCGTTTCCATAACAACCCTTCATTTTAAGGCGATACACCATCTTACCTTAAGCTGCCACAAACACGACTGAACTTCACAGATCTTGTCACATCAGTAAAGATAATCATCAAACTAAAATATGCTAAGCAAAATATAATTTGGCTAATGTTACAGTTACTTGCAGAATAATGTTTTTCATACAAGAACAGGGAACACAATCTATTGCATTGACAAGTGTATTGACCAGGGTATGGTATCCTTTTAATTTAATTTAAAAACAAACATTTAGCTCATTTTAGCCTTCATAGTGCAATAATATGATTATGGTCATTTGAACTCATTGCTGCACCTATACAGTCATTCTTGTGACAGTCAGCATTTACTCTTGCTAATCTGCCTCATTATTCTTAATACTAAACAGTATTTACAGGTTTTCCACAAAAAAAAACATCACCTGTTTACTGGAGCAAGATATTAAAGGGAAACTGAATGTATGTCAAGTTACATTTCACCCTTAAAGGGAAAAGTCATAGGTTTTTTTTTTATTTTGTTTGTTTCAAACCATTAAATCTGCTGCTTTTACATGTGGTTTATTTTGGGTACGGTCCAATTTAGCAAAGTGTGAAAGGAAGATGGTTCCGATGAGATTATTCTTTAGACATAAAACTGAGACTATCTGCGACTATATGTCACTTAGGGCGCCTCTTAGGAAAAATCACCGACACAAATCTCAAAATCTCTTCTATGCGTGACCTGTTTGCTGTAAAGCGGATTGTGTCAACACAATGCGGTTGTCAGCTTACTTTCCTTATGTTTCCCTTATTGTGCTGTGAAATGTGCACTTATAGTGAAACCCGCTGAAATTGGACACAGACCTCAGCCTGCATATAAGCCGTTCTTAAAGCACAATACCTATAGAAACCTGCATGTCCTCAGGACATTGCTTAAGCCTCTCCTTTGTTGATGATTGACTTAGTGAAATAGAAACCCTTCCGTCTGTTAGGCTCCATGTTTTCTAGAGTTTACACCAAGAATGTCCATCATACAATTGTAGAAAGTGACAGAAACCAATCCCTGGAAATGTCATCTCACAGTTTTATATTTCTGTGATAATGGAAATCAGCATCAGCAACATCCCATTGGGTGAAACCTCCACCGTACACACTGTGAGTGAATGTTCCTGCCAACAGATGTCTGAATACCTGATATATACACACACCAGCCCTCTCAAGCTACCCAGAGGGACCAATCATTTTCAGCAACCTGTCAGCTTGTTATGCTGAATTCTTCCTTCCTGCTTGTAGAAAGAAAAAACTCATACATCAAGAGCAGATCTAAATTCCCACAAATGCCTCCAGAAATAGTGCTCTTGATGTTTTAACTGTGAAATAAACGGGGTAGAAAAATCAACCTTCTTTTACCATATTTCCCACATTTACTATTCATTGTTTAAAATCAGCTCATTAATATTATGTCAGGATTCCTTCTCCTCTTTAAGGTTTTTTCTTCAAGATTTGCTGAGATAAGATTATACTACTAGGACTAGGGTTAAAAAAGTATTGACAATCTGAAAAGTACCAATACTCAATCATTGTATTTGGAAACAATACTAATTTGGCATGGTATTGCTATTAAATATAAGTGTTGTTTGCATAATTGTTCATTTTAAATCCGCACCTTAAATAATACCTCAAACAACTTAAGAATATTGTCAAATTGTGTCATATTTGGGCTATATAGTTTTCATTTATTTGCACACTTATTGAACAAATAGAATATCTTATTCTGGTCAGAAAGGGTGATCCATATTTGGAGTGAAAAGGGGAGTTTTTTTTTTTATCTTAATACATTTTTTTATGCTTTTAATTATTTTGCCATTTTTTATCCCTATGGTTTCAAGTATCAAATACTTTTCTGGGTATCGATATCTATAGTTGGGGATTTTAGTATTGTGACTATTCTGACTACTATATTAGAGGAAAAGCCTGTTTTAAGCCTTTTTCTACACAATTTTATGAAATATGCCAATAAATGTGCCGTTCCTGATAAAGATGAATAAAGACTTTTATAAACTAGTGTTATAATAGAAATCATTATGAAAGAATACGATCACAAACTTGGTAAAAGCAATATAGAACATTTTATTTCGTCGAATGAACTAAAAAGAATTAATGGGTATTACAATTCCTTAATGTCTTTTTGATAATGATTCTAGAAAGGTTAAGTGGGATTAATCTCCTCATTTGTACTTCAGTGTATGTCCAAATGACTGAAGTAGAATCCACCTCATATCAAAGTGCAGGTCAGAGTTTGCTTTGTGCAGCCTGTAGCCTCCACACCCGTTTGACATCATTTTCCACAGAGTTCAGCACATTGAACACGTTGACATTTCTCATCTGGTGAAACTCCTGCAACAATTTCTGGAAAACAGGCACGGGGATGATAAAGTTGAGGTGTGGATATGTTACACTCGCAGCCAGGTCTCGTGCATTGCTTGAAACGATTCCTGCAACAGAGCAGATAAGTTGCCCTTTGTTAAAACTGCAACCACAGCAGAGCTGACCGATTGATCTGCTGAGAACAGTGCAGCTGAGCCTTTTTGTCTACAAGTGTATTATATGCAGGATTTACTGTGGTGGTCAGATGCCCCCCACTGTTCAAGAAGAGTATAAGGTTGGTTTTGTTCTCTAAAGTACAGGGCTTACCAAGCAGCTCTCCTGAATGTTTCTGCACCACAGCACCTCCACTGGATCCTGCTTGTACAGCACATGTGGTCTGAAACATGACAGGCTGGTTCTTCAAGGGGATGACTTTAGAGAGGACACCGGATGTCAGAGATGGACCACAGAATCGGCCCAAACCCCCATATCCCACTATAACCACAGCATCACCTGAAATTGGAAAAATAGAAATAAAACTCAGCTGGGTATTAATCTCACAGCAAATTTACCCATTTAAATTAGAGTCGCCCTCCTTTAATTCTGAAATCATACCTAGGCGGAAACTTTCTGACATTTTCGGGATCACAGCATCTGGAACGGGAACTCTCAGCTCAATAAAGGCTAGATCATATGGTGAAGATGCTTTAGTGGAGAACAATACATCACCAATCACATCACAGACTCTGAGGTAAAAAAAAAAAAAAACACAACATAAAAAAAATAAATATCAAGATATCAATGCTTTAGATTATTATTATTATTAAATTATTCTTTATAATAATAGTAACAACTAATAATAAACAGAAAATTAACTCTAGCATAAATGGACTTGCATTATTAAAGCAAAAATGATTAAGAGACAAAATGCAGCTCCAAATTTATGCTAAGGCCTTTTTGTGTATTTCATTGTTTTACCAATTTGATTTTATTTGGAATCTTCAGCTAAACATATTAATGTATAAAATGCTCCTGCCTGGCATCTTATCATTTTCTGACTTTTGACTATATGTTCTGTTCATGTTTTATCTATATTATTTTCCTTCCTATCCACTGGTTTGTACCACTTATTCTCATGTTTATCTATCACATAAAAGCAATAAAATACATTCTAGTTTATGCTTTGATTTTAGCATTTTTTTTTTTGTCTTGTTTCTTTTGCATTGTACCAATATAAGAGGATTTTGTAATGCTCTGTTTATATTTTATTACTATCTATAACTGACAGTTATTCATTCAGATATATTTGGATTCTTCCTCTTTTGCATTTTATGGGTGACATGTTATAACGATGATCTGATTAACAGTAAATTAAAAATAACCTGTTCCCTTGATGAAACTTCAGGGTGACCAAAGACTTCCCGCTGACTACATGTCGGCAAGTTACGACCAGATTTGTGGTGATGACCACTCCCGACCCCCAGACCTGTCCACTGTCCACAAAGCATACAGTAGGGTATCTGCACGCTTCTTTCACCTGAGCTGTGCTGGACATGCTGAGGCCTGCCTCTAATGGTTGGAGGCAAAGCCCATCTTGGACCCCTGTGCAATGCATAATGTTCCTGAAGATCAAGTCAACGGAGCAGACCAAAGTGAGGCCTATCCATTCATTTGACTTCCAACCAAATGGAGAAACAATCAAACCAATAAGCCGGACACCGTCTGTTGCTTCCACAGCAAACAACCCTCCCCCTTCCGTGCCTGGTAGGCAGCGAGCATCTGTGAGGATGACAGCATTGTCTTCTCCAGCGAGGTTGCTGATGATGCCTCTGCTGAGGGTGCTACTGAAGAGGTCTAAACAGAGAGAGCCAAACGGGGAGCCACATGCAACCACTGGGAAGCCTTTCTGTAGGGCTGAGCAGCTCTGCCAGGGGATAGGTCCTGGATCTGAACCCTTCAACATCACTAAACGAACCTTAAGGACTGCGAACCAGCTCAGGGACTGGGCATCCCTCATCATGTCAGCATCCTCATCATCACCATGGAAACGCCACTGGTCTGACTCTTGGAAAACTCCCAGAAAGGCCTGTTTGAATTCCAAGCAGTTCACCAGCATCATAAGCTCCCCTGAAACCTCCCGCTGCCGACCTGGTTTGTTTTTCACAGAATCTGAAAAGCAAACGCGGATTTTCAGAGAGTCGCTGAAACTGCGTGGGAATAGGACCCCGGTGTCCGAGGAGAGGAGCTCTCTGTCGGTTACAAAACGGGAAAAAGGGAGGCCGGTGCAAATTACAGTACCGGAACGAAAGTGGACGATTACTCCACTGCAACTGACGGGTTTTCTTTCGGATGTCCCAGAGATTTTAACCACACAGCAACACTTTTCCACATCATTTAGCTCCATGCTGCTGCAACTTAGATACACTCTGCTAGAATACACAACGTGACAAGTATCGCGAAGGCAGTTTACTTAAAAATATTACAACCAGTCCATGAAATAACAGAATACGGCTCCATTACGAGATAAAATACGACAGTTAATTGAAATAATAACTAATATTTTGTGGGAAATAAGTACGTGTTTAACAACTTCTATAACAAAGCTCACTTCCTGTTTAGCCCTCAACACTCGACTTGATTGGTCAGCACTTGAGGTTAGCTAGCCAATAGAAAACAAGAAACGGGTGAGCAATTTAAAGGAGCCACATCTTTATGACGTCCCAAAATCATATCATGTATCTTTCCTTTATCATTCAGCACAATAATGTTTTTCAAATCCGAGTAATACCAAAAAGTGTTTTAAGCTCTAAAATGCTCACAGCAAAAATATTCAATTCAACTTTTATGACAGTATTTCCCAACTAGCTGTAGAGTTGCGCCTCCACACGGCGTTTTACGGCTGTGATTTGTTTGCCGCGTTGCATTCAGGTTAACTTGTACACTAGAATGTCCAAGTTTAAATTATTTCCTAATTCAAACCATAAATTGTCATCTAATAATTCATAACGAAATTACAGCATTTATATTTTCTAAGTAAAAATTATTTTGATGTAACACACAATATGACAAAATGTTCAGCTTGAAGAAATTCAGTTTAAAATTATATGAAAATTTTTTTATTATATTAAACAGTCTTAATCAAAATCATACAGTGCTAAAAAAAAAAAAAACTTAATCAATTATATTAATGCCATTGCACACGATAAGCTAACTTTATGTTTGTACAATACAGTTTCTTGTTTTTAGTAGGTAATCCTGTTATGTTTGTGTGGCTTTTAAATGCTCATGACCTTAATAAAAAAATAATAAATAAAGTATAATAAAGTAATACGTATTAATGCCATGAATTAAGAAAGGCATGCTGAATTAAATACATTTGCTACCATTAAAATAACTATACAAAGAATTTCCCCTCAAAATAAATTTTCCAGAACTATTTAAGAATATAATAGCTGGACATTGCTACGATTTTTACGAAATCTCTGGAAATTACATTTAAGCACATTTCAGACTTGTGGGGGTTCAGGTTTTACTTCATGATATCTTTACCGATTTTATTTCTAATGTCAAACAAGTAAGTACTGTAACTGAAATGTTGCCTTGAAATCTCTCCACAGGCATTTTTAACTCAAATGTGGATTGCCACAAATAGCCTACAGTAAATAATCATGAAGCTACGAAGCACTTTACAACATGGCTAAAGGCACAATCACTCTGGTGTAGATCAACCTATGGGTTTTAGGAAAATATTCAAAGATTTTTTTAAAAAATCCCTTCATATACAAACCTTATCAGTCCAATTTAAGCATTTCTTTTCTAAAATGAGCAACAACAAAAAAAAAGATTCTCAAAAAAATCAGTAAAAATAGTTTAAAAAGAGAAAAGAGTAGCAATAATTGTCAAAAGTATTTATTGTGCTACATTATCACACATCCCATTAAAAAGACATCTTTTTGTAACAGACTTCACTTCATGCATTAGTTTGATGTTTATAACATGTAGCAGGATTTTTTTTCTTTCAAATATAAATAAAATACTTTACACAAAACATATATTTATCTTTTGCATTTCAATGTTATGTAAATGTGCATACTAAAGTATTCAAGTGCAAGTACTCTCATAATATCACTGCATGTTGTAAGCAGCAACTAATCACAAAGTACTCAGGGTTTTTTTGCAGCAGTTGACCACAATGATAACACATATTTTAGTCTGGCATCTATTGTACATTAAACTACTAGTTTATTGCGTTACTTAGCAATGCTGAGGCGGTTGTACTGCAGCTTTCCTTTAGTCAGGCATACTAAGTAAACCAAATAAAGACAAAACGTCAGCTACTGCTTCCATGGTGGCATTCATTCCATATTCTACAGTCATGAGCTTATTTCCACAAAAGAATAAATAGACCAGTCAGCCCCTATGGAGGTAACAGTTACAGCTACTGTGTTCATATTAACAAACTATGAAACTATTTCATGTTTAGTTCTGTGTAACAACAGATTTACAATACAATTTTACCAAGTGGGAGTTTCTTCAACCATGTAATGTCAACTTAAACTTACTTTACAGTAAGCGAACACCAGTGGCCAAATATAAGTCCAGCTCCAACATCATGTTACAGGATCTACATGTTTCTGGCACATATAATTTCCTCCATGCTTTGGAAGAAAGGCAGCAATTGAGTGTTAATGATTGCCTCTTCATTTAATCTGAGGAGAAAAAAATTATAACTGCAATGTGCAGAATGACATTTCTGTTAGTACCGTAATACAGGAAAATCCTTTTTACCAGAATGGGCATACTTAAGATCTATGCTTAATGCAGGTAGTTTTCTGCAACATGTTTTTGTGTGTACAGGCAGCAACCATGTCCAATCAATGCTAATACAAGGGACCATAATCAGTCAATATACTGAGAAAGCCAACGAAAACCATCTCCATAACCTTGTCTCTTCAGCACGCTACACATGAACACCTCCAATGGTCTCAAGTTCAGCTCCTTGAGGGACACCTTACCCTGAAAACAATTAGAAAACATTTATTAATCTGAAAAGTTTTGCATTCTCTACTCACACAGTCCAGCTTCAACATCCAGACACCAAAGAGCAATTAATTGATGTTTTAGAAATTTTAGAAAAGTGGTTGCTTGATGCAATATTATGCAGTAAGAGAACTATCAGCGAAAATGTATGTGCGTCTAAATTTTTTAGATTTACAAATTCACTTAAAGACACACATTCATTTTTCTGACAGTCTTTATTTTCATTTATGTTAACGAATAAACTTGAATAAATTCAAGATTTGTACTTGTTTTTGCTGTCAGCTTACATTTGGCTGTATATACGATATACAAAGTTTCATCTGTGAGAATACAAGTTGCAAATCTACATAATAAACAACAAAATACCTAAAAAAAATACAGATACATTTGCAAGTGCAAATTCCATATTACAAACATATGAATGCAAAAATGTATAGGTACAAATCTACAATCCCTGATATAGCTGTTGCACCCTGTGTTACTGTAGGCGACGGTGGTAATGCACCTGATGGGGCTTCTATGGTTCTGTTTTTCATCTTATTTCTCTTCGGCAACCTTCAGATGCATTATTACCATTAACTGGTAAGAACTGTAACCGCTTTATCAGGGGTTACAGATTAATTCTTGTTGAAGCTATGGTTTGTAGTCGGAAATGTCAGATTTACACTTTTAGTTTTGTAAAGTTATGCTAATCTTCACACAGATTAAACATATGATGTCACAAATACAGGAACAAGGAAGGAATACAAATTCTAAATCCATTTCTGACTATAGCCTTAATTTCAAAATTCGGGCAACAACACATACACTTTTTTACAATTACCTTACCTCCATAGATTGGCTCTGTAAGTTTGAGTTTGATTCTTTTTGAAATATAATTCCTCCTTTTGTGGATCAAAGTTTTTGTTTTTTTGGTGTTCTTACTTCATGCAGGACAGCTAGAGGGACTGTTTGTTATACATATTTTACTGTGGGACATTTGTTATTATGCATAAACATAACAACAATTTCTTTCTTTTTTCAGGAGTAGCAGCTGATTAACATCTCAAAAGCTAAATTAGTTGAACTACATTTTCAAATCTAAATGCATTTGAAAAGAAGGCCCGAAGGATGCAGAATAGGAGCTAAAAACAATAAATAGAAGGAGGAAATTGGAGGCATTTTTCCAATTGGTAATGCGAGATCCTGGGAAAAAGCTGGATCTGGACCATCCCTTCATCACACCCTCCCTCTCTCTCATACAACCCATAAACATAAAAATGTTTATGCCAAAAGTCTAATTTTATAAATCCAGACAGACCAAAACCCAAACATTCCATGTTCATAAGATTTTGATGTTTCTTTATTTCTACACACCTTGAACACATCACCATAAAAGATAATGAAACTTGGCTACCAGGAAAAAACCAATCAGAGCTCACTTTTCTCTCCAGTTTAATCAACACTCATTGTTGATTAAACAGGTAACGGTCAGCAGACGACAGCAACATTTTTTTCTCTAAGGGTGGACTTTCAAATCTTCTTTTTAGAGGGGTTTATGCTTCAATGAGACCAAACCATAAACCGTAATCAGAAGCTCAAACAACAATTCTCATCTAAATCAGCACAACTTCAATAAAGAGTGGCATGAGTGCAATTGACGTCTGTCATCATAGTTCTGGCAGTAAAACCTGGGGAGACTGAGGATTAAATCAGTTCCCTACACCGTCTTTGAGAGGTCACAAGTTTGGATTATAATCCAAAAAACATAATCACATTCCACATTTAGTATAACAAAGCCAATCAGCTACCCTGGAGTGAAATAAAAGCAACTTGTCGATGACTTTCAAGCAGCAGGTTGATTAACTTGTTATATTCTGGATGTTATTTCAATAGAACCTTGATCTCACATAGAACTCACTGACTGTTCTTCCTTTTGATAAAATGACAACAAATGAAACCACTATCCCCTGAATACTGACATGCCAGCTGCAAGTGTAGTTGCCAGTAGTTCTGTCATCAGTGAAGAAAGATGTAATTTATAATTGCAGAGTTGTTTAATATATAATGATATAGCCTAAAAAAATGATCAATTGCTTTTAAGTAGTAATTGTGTACATTTAGTGAAAAACTAGGATAGATAACAGCTGACTGATTGTGAAAGACTCCCACATCATGCCTGGAGCACAGGGAGGACTAGAAAAAAAAGATGAATGCAACATTTTCTCCTTAATCACTAGTATGAACATTTTAAGAACAGATTTGTTCATACAAATGATTCTTGCATGAGACCCATTGTTGTGAAAGACCCCCTGTATTCTGCTGGTACAAATGACAACTCAACCAGCAGATCTCATTGGCTATAGACCTCCTAAGTCTAACCCCAAACCCTGATATCATGAGGGTGAACTTTTAGCAGCTGAACACTGATTCATCACATCTGAATCGAATAATTGGATAAAAAAAAACTACTTTGAAGTACACGATTGCACACTGAGAAGCTAATTCAGCCATCTGATGCAAGTGTGGTGAAGCAAGGACAAATCCAAAGTAATTTAATGGCTCTCAAGGCTTGTAGTTGCCTATTGTGTCCCACATGATGGAAGTTCAAGACAGACTATTGTTGAGAAAACAAGCGATAGGACCTAATGCAGTTTGCTTATGACTGTGGAGTTGATTCAGCTTGCTTTGCTTTCTCAGAAATTCCAGAAGACTCAGGTGGAGGACTTAACAACTGCCCGGATCAAAACTACTTGACAAACAAACCACAATTTGTGACACCAAAGTGTTACTTGTCTAAGCAAGTGTTTAGCATCACAAGAGCATAATAGGGGACAATACTGTTGTTCCTTTTTTACTCTATACACTTATGACTTTCCGTACAAGTCAGACAATTCTCCTGTCATCTGCAGAAATACTAAGATGACGTTGTGGGGTGTATCGTAGAAGGACAAGAGGTTAAGTACGGGGAGCTAGTGAACTGGATTGTTGCAGGGTACGGAGAAAATTATCCTGATTATCAATTAAAAAGGAAAATGACTTCAGATTTCAGCAGCAACCGGAAAAAGGTCATATACCATTAGCATGTGAGAAGAAATGGAGGTGGTGCAGGAGTATAAATACCCCAACTGGTTCTGTCTGGCAACTCCTCTAGAACAGCGGTTCCTTATCCTGGTCCTTTAGTACCACTGTCTTGAAAGTTATGCGTCTACTTGCTGATACACACCTGACCTATCTGTATGAATAAATTATTAACAGGCATCTCCAGTACTTGATTGCTGATGAGGACCTCATGCAATGATATGAAGCAGTGGTGCTGCAACAGAGAGACTTCTATAGATCTGCGGTACTTGAAGACCAGTGTTGAGAACTACTGCTCTGGAACATCTGTTGAGGACTTTAAAAAGTCCACAATGTGAAAAACATTATGAAAAACTCTTTGCATTATCTTCATTAGACTGTCATACAATAATAATATATTGAGTAAGAGGCTTGTCCAGATCGGTTGTTTCCACCACAGGAGGACCTTCAGGCCCACAGCCATCGGCATCTATAACAATTTGCTAAAAAGGCCACCAGAATATGACTTACAAAGCATGTCATTAAAGTGCTCCATCTTTTAAAGCTTCTTTTAACATTGCCTTGCAAAAGTGTTTATTAAACATTTCACATGTTTTTAATAGCTTCATTTTTTTCTGATTTTAAGGCAATCTGGTATCAATATTTGAAGCCCATGCCAGGAAGTTGCCTTCATTATATCTTAGTGCCATTTGTAATTAATAGAGCAATGTAAGATTTTTTTTGTCATAATACTCCACTGGATTTAAGTCTGGACATTGACTGAGCCATCGTAGATAGTGAATAATTGTTGATTTTAATTTTACCTTAGAGCAATGGTTTATGGGAAACCATTGCTTTGCTGGGAGATGAACCCCCACCAGTCTCAAATCTTTGGCCATATCTAAGAGGGTTTCTTCCAGGATTTTCCTGCATTTAGTTAAAATGATCCTCCCTTCAACTATGAACAGCTTTCCTGTCTCTGCTGAAGAGCGTTTCTCAAGATCATAAAGCCTCCACTACCATGTTTGACTGTGGGGATAGTGTGTTCAGTTTCCTGTGTTACATGGTGTCCTCCCATTTTTTCTATAAAAGAATTAAAAACCATCCATCCTTTTCCTTCCCTTCACAACTAGGTGTCAATTACACAGAATCCTGAAAACAATACATTGAAAATATTTTTTATTCTAGATAACTGAATGACCCGATAAAATAAAATCCTTGGTAAAGCGTTGTATTTTACAAAACACTTTGTGTCTTTCACCTTTCCAGTTGTATGTCCATGCAGACCAAACATTCCTCTGAGTGCATCCTCACTGATGGCTTCTGGACGGTCTATCTTATTCCCCAGGACCAGAACCGGGATGTTAGCAATGGTTTCATCCGTTAACACCGCCTATCCTCCACAAAAATGCACATGTTTTTACAGTCACAGAATAGGCATCAGTTTAGATTTTTTTTTAAAGGCAGCAGGATTGGAATGAACTCACGTCCAATTCAGCTTTAGCCTCTGCTAGACGGTCATGATCAGCACAATCCACCATGAAGACAATTCCATTTATTGCTGGGAAGTAATTCTTCCAGATCCTTCGGGCTGTGAGGACATTTCAGGTTTTATGTGACACCCTGCAGATGCATCAGTGAGTCTTTCTTAAGCGTAAGCATTTGTACTAGGACCATATTCTATACTATTACCTTGAGTATGACCTCCGAGGTCGAACGTGGTGAACGTCATTCCAGCTATGGTTAGCTCTTCAGATGCTGATAGCAGAAAGAGAATAAAACATTTTGAAGAGGAACATACCCATAAAACACAAGGAGAAGTGTGTAATGTAAATGTAAACTACATTCCACATACTTGGGTACATTGTAGGCATATGCTGTCCCAGCCTGTCGTCTCTGAGCATCTGCAGAAGGGTTGTTTTTCCGGCATTGTCTAGTCCGAGGAAAACCAGCTTCCCAGTCTTCTTGTACAACCCTAACATGAAAAATAACACATTTAAAACAGAGAAAAATAAAATAAGGAGTTAACATAGAACTGAGAGGGGCCTTTTATCCTCTTAGGATCAATAAAGTTTTATTAAAACATGAACTGTAGTTTTTTCTGTGTGGTTGCATTTAATCCTACATATAACATATTTGAAGTATTTACATAGAGAGGTCATTTATGCTAAAGTAAAACTAACATTAGATTATTTGGAATAAAAAATGCAAAGAATATGTATTTTGTTCATCTTGAGGCTTTATCTTCTTTGAATTGTTTTTATTTTAGAATTGGATGATGGACGGAAATATAACAGTTGAATTTAAAAACAAAAATCAGTTTCAAAGAGTTTGAACTGATTCCGATACTGTAAAACATTCAGGAGGAAACCTCGGCGTACACCCACAACTTGCTGGAGGGACTATAGCCTACATGTGTATAGTACACCTTGGGATCCCCCAGATAAGGAGGTCTTGGTTTCCCTCCTGGACCTGTTACCACCAGCAAGGCTCAATCTCAGTTAAGTAGAAGGATTACAGCTGGCAGCTAGACATTTCTTACACCCTCAAATTTGGTCATAGCATAATATTGGCTTAATGTTTGAACAGTATTGTTATTCAAATGGTAGAGGTAAACTGTGATTATCTGGTTGACTTGCACGGAGTCCACTTTTAACTCTTATCCACACACTGATGTATATTTGTGATCACTGAAACAACTTTGTACAAGTTTTATCTACGCTGATTCTAAAACGTAAGCTATTGGGTGAAAGGAGATCAGTGAGTTTTACATGGTCAGATGGATTACCGGAGGTTTTACCCAGTGCTGCCCTCAACACCATCATTACATCAGTTTGATGCAGAAAGAGGAAGGACAACAATGAGAAGATTAGGATGATGCAAAAGAAAAAGTACTGTAAGTAAATAGTAGTGTGCTGCAATAATGAAAACCAAACAGATAAAGTCCAAAATCCCAAATATTATAGAGTTGTTAAAAACCACAGATAGGGTTAAAAAAAAAAAAAAAAAAAAAAAAAAAAAAAAAAAAAAAAAAAAAAGATAAACCCATAAAGGCAACACCACAGCATAAGTTCATGTCTCTCCATTGGGCAAATAAACATGGACAACGCAATACCTCTTAACTGCATGCATGAAAGAATTAGGATAAGGCTGCTGTACAGTAAAATATCCAGTATTTCTGTATTATACTATACCTAATAACTGCAGGACACTGCTGAAACTCTTGTAGATCCAGTCAAATATAAAAGACATCTCTGTTGACAATCTACAATACAGATAACTGGTTAAGCATAATGGGAAATAAGATCAAAACACACATTCTTCTTTGAAAAAGTACCAAGAATAAGTGTCCATTTGAATTTATAGTACAATAGAAGAATCTAATATTTTGTAAAGGGGCTACTGTGTTATGGAACCCAGAATTGACCCAGTAGTAATCATTATTCCTGGTCCAGGATTACTCCTCTGGTATGTGTAAGCTGTGAGTAATCACTTTCAAAGTTTTAAAACGTGTAAAGCAGTCAAGTGCTTGTTCTGTGCACCGTCTCACTCTGCTGCACTGGTGTTCCTCTGACTATTTTTATGACTAGTTGGGAGAAGGACATTTGATCTAGACACTGTCCCCTGCCTCTGCCTCATGGACACACCAGCACCTGTCACTCTAGTGACTCAATGTTCTTGCTGAATGGAGACGCTTTTAGTGAGAGGAGGCCTCCAGAAATTACCCAACTGTTGATTGTTGAACCTGGGTCACCAGTAAACAACAAAACCCATATCCTAACATTGTTTTTTTGTGCAACCATATAAATAACACTGGGATATAATATCTGCTTAATCTCTGAAAGGATATGCTTGTCTTTTAAAGTTGGTATATGTTTTTTAATACAAAAAAACAAAACAAAATAAAGCAGAAATAGGAGTGAAACTAAAAATATTAATACTGTATGTATGTTCCTGTATATTTTTCAATTACTTGTAACATATATCAGCTCTCCAAAAATAAGCATTAATACTGGAAATCATGATTTGGTCCCAAATGGCCAAATTAAGTCGAGTAATTCTTTAATATTTTTTTATTAAGGGGAAATAATAAAAAGAAATACATTTTAGAGGTAAAAGTAAACTCCATCCACCATGATTCAGCCTTACCTTGGTATGGAGTTTGTGAAAGCCTGTTGTCCGTCAAATTTGGTCCAGAAAATGCGCCCTCCCTTCCTGGCTGCGCTTCTACACTGGGTTTTATGACCGCTGATGACCTCATGGTGTGTTCAAATACACCTCGTTCACTTTTACAGTAACATAACATTATTTACCAGGACCACTGTGGTATTTTTTTCTTACATCGTATTCTGGGCCATTTCATATTTTATTTTCCGTTAGAAAAAATGAAGAGAAGTACCGGTAATGCAGAATAACACTTTTTTCATCAATACTTCACTTATTCAGGTTTATTTAAACAGATCATATACATTGCTTTTATTAAACATTGAAAAGGTGCCATTTAAAAAATTGCATTATGAGAAAATAATATAAAACTTCTGTATTTCAATTCATTGAATGGGTGTGTCGGCCTATAGTAATAGTTGAGATTTTTTCTTTTATTTCTGTTAATCATGATGAACTTTTGCTCTTATCAGTTTGCTTTGATCAGTCTAACATTGATGTAGTGAACCTGTGGTGTGAATAATATTCTCACCTTAGTTTATCTTTATAACCATTTAAAAAACAGTCTAAAACCAATAAATTTGAAAAGAAAAACAAAACTTGAACAGCAAAATGTGAATTAATTAACTTTATATAGTAAACTCTTCTTTATATTTAGGGACCACGCCAATATAAACTCACAAGAAACAGAATACAATATTAAACAAAGATGGGACAATGTTAATGAATTGATTTGCCTCTTAATGCGTTTGAATCTGGATGCTAAATTATAGTATTTCAGATTTGATTTGATAAAACCAAAGCACATATTGAAAAAGGCTGCAGTCACAAATGTATTGTAAAATGTGTTTTTAGTTTTAAATGCTCCTCTTAGGACTTTAGTATCAATAGCCTTATACATCAATTTTAATTTTATTTGTAGCAATAGAATTCCCATTTATACCCCTGCATCTATCATGGACATCTGAATGTATAGTGAAACATTTTCTGCAGTGGAAGTTTTACTCACAAGGTTATTATAATATTTTATTTTTTAAAATACTGAAAAATATAGAAGAATAAATAAAAACCTAGAATTAACTAAGCTAATTAAATGAGAGCTCACACCCTTTTACAAGCACTCAACAATAACCCTGACAGTTTTATCTACTTACCAAAAGGTCAAAGATCCTTTTATAATACCGTATTTACTATATGAACTTATTTCTGCCTATACCATGTTATAAACACAACACTTTTTTACAAACACTAATTCAACATGAGACAAGCGGATCCCTCATTTATCCATTTCATGGCTGTAAACCATTAAACTGACACTGGGATAATAATTTAAGCAGAGAGCCTTTATTAAACAGGTCAGTGTCATACAGCACACATTTCTGTGAGGCACAGTTTCGGTACTTTATCTGACAGCACAACCTTGCAGGAATCTTTGTTCAAATAAAGGAAAAAGTTGTTAGTCAATACATGAGTACCCTTTGACTTTCTTTGTCAGTATCTAACCAGTAGTGCTCCATCTACAGGAAGATAGAGGACCTACATATAACCCCACTGGTGTTTAATTTTAATGTATCTTCAAGTATAACTGTCACATTAGTTTGTATTTTTTTGTTCTTGAAACCTTTCAGCTCCCGGATCACTTCCTCTCATAGTAGAACCATTTATCAACTGTAAACACAAACAAATAATATTCAGCATGAGTTTAAAACACTGCATCCATCAGAGAAGGGGGTATTCATAAAGGTCTACCTGATGATGGGATAGGCTCTTCTTTTCCACAAGGGCATGTCTAAAATTGGAGCCAAATAGAAGATTTTAAGTCTTGATGTTGAAACCTGTTATGCTTCCAAATGAAGGGCGGGACATCTTACCTCACCAACGGCAGCTTTGGCCTCATCCGCTGAGCAGCAGAATGGGCTGTCACCAGCTGAGACACATGTGTTTTTGCTGTTTATGAGACAGAGTTAAAACTTTAAAGAATGCAAATCTACCAGAAATGGAAGCAGCCACAAAAACATCAGGGTTTTTACCAGTTGAGTTCCCCAGCGTTAGTTTGTTGGCAAATGAGGGCTTTCCAGAAGCCATGAGTGCTCTTGATCACTTTAATGGCAAAGTCCTAAAACAGAAATAATCCATTACCTACATGGAAGCTCAGTGTTCAGACACACTTCAGGGTCCCTTACAACTTTTATCTCAATATTTCCAGAGTTCCAGGACTTTTCCAAGTATAAGTACATAAACTCACTGTGGATAAGTGGTAAATACCTTTACAGGGGTCAGATTTACAGCACATATGTAACGTTGATTAAAATATTAATAATCACCAGACAGGTGGATTTTAGACAATGGGATTACAGTGCAAAAATAGAAATATCAATACATCTCTTGATTGTCATTCTTATTTAAACAAGAAATATTTCCAGCAGCATAGGAAGATAACTAAAATATAATGATGAGCTTTGATTAAAAAATCCTAATCAACTGGAATATCTCTGAAAATAAGAGAAACCTTGTCTTTGAACTCCTCGTTGAAAGCAAAGCGGTTCTCTGGTTTCCCATCTGGCACCTTGTACCTCTTGAACCAGTCCACCGTGGCCTCCAGATAACCAGGTTTGAGCCGCTTGACATCGCTGATGTCTGAATATTGACAGGAACAATAACACAGTCATGGTTTAGCTGATTTAGGGATGCAGTTGCATAAAAAAAAAAAAAAACGTACTGTTGAATTCCTTGGCTTCGGGGTCCTCTACGTTGATTGCAATAACTTTCCAATCAGTTTCCCCCTCATCGATCATGGCCAAAACCCCGAGCACCTTTACCTTGATGACCTCTCCACGTGTGCACACCTTCAGCAGGATATTGCAGGAGGTCAATTATTTACCAAGTGTCACAAGACTGTGCATAAACAATGAAAAAGAGACAAAGTGAAACATGTACCCTGCTGCCAATTTCACAGACGTCGATAGGATCGTTGTCACCACAGCAGTCAGTGTCTCCATCTTTATGGGCTGGGTCCTCCCATGTCTAAAAAGGCCATAATGGAAATCATTTATTTTTAATGCTAATAATATTTATAACACACACCTAAAGGTTGACAGAGCATATTGACCTGTGGAATTGCCCCATAGTTCCATATGTAGCCTTTATGAGGAAACACATTAGCCACGTAGCGCAACTTCCCCTTCTTCACATCTTGCTTTATTGGATTTAAGAAGTCTTTTGTAGCAATCTGGGGAAAAAAAGTTAGAATTATTGCTTCAAGAAATATTTTCTTTTGAAATTAACAAAGCATAACACTCCAGCAATTAGAAATATGGGAAATGGAGCTCCTAGTTAGAAGGCGTCTCTCCTGCAGAACAGATTTCCAGCTTTTGTGTTTGTTGCAGTAACCTTGTTCACTTTTAAAAGCAAAGTACAATTTAGACATGTATCATGAAGTAAAGCCTTAATATTTTCAATGAAAAAAACCCGCAGAATAGTGGCATTTGTTCCAAGATGCAACACTCATCGATCCTGTTCCTGTCTGTTCTATTTAGGATCCTTGATGGTTCAAATCCATCCTGGATGCATTTCAAAAACTTTGTCGCAGAGCACTGATGTATGATGTAGTGTGGCTTAAAGGCATTGGTCGCTGCCCTTAAAATTCCTCTTTTTGAAAAACAAAATTAGGTTATCTAGAGGCATCGCCATAACTATGCTGCTAAAGGATTAGGCTGCTGGAGAACTTTCCTTTATTTTTTTTCCCTGTTAGTTTGATAGTAATGCATTTTGTTTCTTCGATTATTGCTGCTAAAACCTTGTTGGTTTTTTTCTTCCTTTGTGTTTAATAAGGCTGTAAAGTTGTTTCTACATTTCTTAGGAAAGTTCTGCAGTTAAATATTGTCTTAACAATGTGCAGCCCTACCGCACTCTTTGTTTTTATCACTTTACAGCAGAAGAACTGAGCCTTCTTCTAGTGGACGTTGCTTTCCATCCCTGAGAAACGTGCTTTGGTGGCGCTTGTAACGACCCACGTAAGGAGGGCCTGGTCCTCAACACAGGCGACCCAGGTTCGAATCCTTTCCTGTATGTCTCTCCCCCTCTGTCATACACACTTCATGTTAGCCTACTGTTCAGAAAAACTTGCCACTAGTCCCGTAAAAACTCAAAAGAAAAGAAAAAAAAAAACAAAAGAATCGCGGTTGCTGCAAAAGCTATCATCCCAACCTAAAATAAAATTCAATTAGTTGGAAATACATCAGTTGTTTTGTGTAAAGCCTCTTGAGATAACGATTCATGTGACCCAGTGCTACACTAATAACCTGGCTGGAGATGTTAGGAAATAAAAGTACAACAAAGTAGAAGGAAATTGAAAGATATGGTTAGCTAATATCCATTAAATACCTCAGTAAATTTACTAAATTACTTTTTCTGAACTTGGGTTTGAGTGGCCCCGCAACTTTACCGTCTTAATAAAACAATTGATAAGGCATTGATAAGAGGGTTACATCAGTTGCATCTTGTTTCACAAGCTCACTTAACTCCAACAGATTACTATTATTTCCGTGCACTTTACCCCTCATGACATGAACGTCTTTTTAGCAGCAAAACATTTCTTTATGCAAACCTTACTGTATACTTTGTTGAGCTATCTTACCTCCATCTTCGCATTTGTCCATCTGGGTACTTCAACAACCATGTGGAAGATGTTCTAAGACAAAAAAAAAAAAAACACACACACACTTTTGTTTAAAAAACTAAAAAGTTTAAAAACCAAACGTGATTTAACTGTTTTCTTTTTTTAACTGCAGCCATCAGAGATATTGACATAGCCCAGAGAAAGCAAAGAGTAAAGGGTGTAGCTTTTTAAACAGACTATGACCTTGATATATTGTACATATTATTATCTGAAGCTATTGGGTGCTGCTGCAGAGTAGTCACAGCACTGCATCTGCTGCAGCAAGACTGCTAAAACTGAACTTTGAGGGGGATTTAAAGCTTATATTAAAGTGTAAATATAAATGCAAATTTAAAACAAAGGTTTAAATGGCTCCCTTACCTGGCTTTCATCAGCATATATTGGAATGTCGTGGAATGGAGAGATGTACTTTCCTTCTGTATTTTCTGTATAAGGTAGATGAAATACTATATAAGCAGATCAGCAAAAATAAATATCTGACATAAAAGGTAGTCACAACATTTTCTGAATTTGGGGGAAAAAACTGTTTACTTATCAACGTATTATACTTTGTTTAATGTATTTTATTAATTTTCTTTTTTCTACTTGCTTTGATTCTGTTTTATTTTCCTATATTTTAATCATGTAAAGCACTTTGCATTGTCTTTGTACTGAATTGTGCTATACAAATACATTTGCCTTGCCCTTACTTTGCCAAGTAAGTTTGTCTTACTTTGTCACTGCAGTACGGTTAACCAGAACTGAATAAATGCTTACTCTGGGTATCAATAAAACACATTGATACCCAGAGTAAGCATTTATTTAGTTCTGGTTAACCCTACTGCAGTGACTGTTTTTTGTTTTTCTTACATCTGTTTCTCCTTGATTTATTTAAGCTCAACCACAGCAGAATTGGTGCATAAGAAGCTCCAAAGAGCTCCTTGTCCCTGAGAATATGATCATCAATGCTTTTATTATGTGCAGAGGACGTGGCTCCGCCCTCTTTAGGTTCCTGTGTGACGTGTTTAAACACCTTGAGGGATTTCCTGAAATAGCTTAGAAACTTCAACCTACTAACGAAGTTATTTTTCAGAACAATAGCTGAGAAGGATGTATGGAACATAAAGATAAATCGTTTAAATCTAGATCCCTTTGTTAAAATTAGATCTAAATTAAACATGGATGACTTAAATGTCGCCCTACACAAGATAAAAATAGAGTTCCCATATTTTCACAGTTTCGTTCAAACTAAAATCTATAAAGCATAAATGAATCACTGACACGTGGGAGATTGCAGCTGGCCTGTTGTATCAACTAGGAATCGACAAAGTAGCACAGAAAGATAAAAAATAGATTTTTTTAAACACTATTTACTTACTGAAGAACAAGCGGTAACTCAGGGAGTTCGGGTTTCCTCTCTCTTCGACTGTGAAACTCATGTTTAAGGGCCGGTTGCTGGAGTTAGTGCTTCGGGATGAAGGAAGGCGGCGGCGGAAAACGACAGCAGCGCCTGGTTGGTGGCAACGGCTAAAGCGCATGCGCAGCACCTTTGATTAGCGGTGCCTTCACGGACTGACGGAAAACTTTGATAAGATTGATGGCAACGATGGTTACTCTTTATTTTAGGATAATTTGAACAGTACTCTTAAGTGCCATGAGCCACTTTTACTATAAGCTTTTTTCAAAAACTACTACTCTTAAATTTAGACAGGGTGTCTGCCTCATGGACCAGTCAATTAGTCCCAATGAGGAAAGTTATTTTATTAATTTTTTTTTTAATTGAACAAAAAAAAAAAATTATTAACATTTTCAAGTAGGAATCTGCACTTTTCTTTCTTATATAAAAAAAGAGACAATTACAGTTATATTCAGGAGATCAACTTAACTTGTGCAAGGCAACAGAAATAAATAGACAAATAAACAGGTACTAATGTTATAACCAATGGAAACATACAAAACTTAAAAAAGAATTTAATTAAAATAAAAGACAGATTAATTCTGCAACAAGACAGTTCCTCACATCATGTTAACTTTATCAATTCTGTGAGTCAAAAAAACAGAAACTTTGACATGTCGCTACATAGTTTTTGTATACCGGTATGTCCATAATTGTCGGCTAACAGAGATAACTATTGAACACTTCTCTATTGGTGTCGAGTCAAAGGTTGGTTTTGTAACAACCTGCATATTTGGTTAAGAAACAAAATAGACAATATAACACCTTTTGAGACAAATCAAATATTAACATACAAGAACATTGACATTGCAAAGGATTTATCCGACATGGTCAATATTGTCATAAGTATGGGAAGATATCATATACATGTATGTAAATGGAAAAATCAAAAACCTTCATTAATACATTTCAAAAAGAACTCAAAATCTTTATTCAAAGATTTATTCATATCTCTGTTAGTCGACAAATATGGACATATACACATGTCAAAATTTCAGTGTTTTTTTTTTTACTCAACAAAATCTCTAAAGTTAAAATGACGCAAGGAACTGTCTTGTTGCAGAATGAGTGAGTCTCTTTTATTTTAATTTAATTCTTTTTTAAGTTTTGTAAGTTTCCATTGGTTGTAATATTACTGCTTGCTTATTTATTTATGTCTGTTACCTTGCACATGTTAAGTTGATCTCCTGAATATAGCCTGTTTTTTGTTTTTTTGTTTTTTTTGTTTTTTTTTCTAAGAAAGAAACGTGAAAATTCCTACTTGAAAATTTAAATTAATGTTTTTGTTCAATAAAAAAAAAAGGCTAAATATAAAGAACCATGTTTGTGACGTTGCGCTCTGAACGTCATTTCCGGCCGCAGCTCGTCGTGCTTCCTGCCTTGCTGAGGGAGTGGACGGCGCTGACGGCTGGGAGGACGAAAGGAGAGCCAAGAAAGCTTTCGGGAAGCTGTAAAAAAGCAGGGAACGGCCCGGGTTTCCACCGTCCTTCGGGAAATTAGCACCACAGTTTTCTGTAGCTGCTGAATTTGTCACCGAACAGGCACCAGAAAAAAAAAATGTCGACCAGTCGTCAGCTTAGCGAGAGCAGGGCCATCCCGACCAGGACGGTGTTGATCAACGACACAACGCAGCTACCTCATGACTACTGTACCACCCCTGGAGGCACTTTATTTTCCACCACTCCTGGAGGTGAGATAACCCCTTTTAATGTGTACATTCATTAGATTTTACTCCTTCTATCTCCACTAAGTGGTAGTTGTCTCAGAGAGCGTGGCCTAGGCTGCCTTGTCATCCTGATCAAAACAAAAACAAAGATTTAGACCCGCCTCTTTGTTCCCTAGCTGCCTCCTGATTGGCTGATTAAGAGCGCAGAGATTCTAATAGTTTCTTTCACAAGGTTCTCATATATCTAGAATTTGTCATTAATAGGTGATTCTGTTATATTGTAACATATAGCAATGGTTCAATTTAAGCCAAATTATAAAAACGCTGATTGCTAAAGATGAGCTATGAACTTTTTAAAAGTGTTACCAAAAGTCTGCTCTGTGGCACAACTTCACCTTGTTTTAATGATCACAGGGAGAGAAATTATTTAAATTGTTTATTTATTATTTCTAAAGATCAGACCTGCTGATTTATCAACCTCTCATGAATCCCTGACCCTGGGCACCGTCTACATCAAGCTACACTGTGCAGTGATTTATTTTTCTCCTGTGAAAGTACAGGGAAATATGGTGCTTTTCTTTGTAATTTAAAAGAGCCAACTAAACAAATATATAAACATATAATGATATGTGTTAGGGTTAGGGTTATATCTCTGTTAGGTTACTGTAAAAACTATTACTGTAAAATATTTACATTTTTGAGAGTATTTGTGAACTTTGACTATTTACATTTAAGGGTAATAAGCTTTGCATTAGTCTTTTTCCTGCTTCACAAAGGTAGGCTGCAGCTTGACAAAGCCATGATGACAATTAGTTTACATTCAAGTAGTATGCAGTTCTTCATATATACGCACAAACATTAATTGAAAAACAGATTGTATCGGTATTGGTATCTGCGATAGTGCACAGCCAGGTATCGGGTATTGGGTCAAAAAATGGCATTGGTGCAACACTAGTATTATCTATGTACTAAAAACACTGAAATCATAATATTTCCAAAATAGCACACTAGTAATCCGTGAGAAAGTTTAGGACTTGTCGAGATGTTTTTATTCTTTCCCAGTTTTAAGCATTATATATTTGACATTATTTTTCCAGCGTTTTTATTGTCATAACATTGCTACAAGTACAGAGCAATGAAATTCACTCTTTGCATTTAACCCATCCCCTTGGGGAACAGTGGGCTTCCTTTTGCAGTGCCCGGGGAGCAGGATGGGTCTTAAGGTCTTTTGCTCAGAGACCAGGAGTGGCAGTCTGTGTGAGTGGGTTTTGAACTCACAATCTCTGGAATCCAAGCTCCCCCCCTTAATGTACCACACTGTTTCATTAGGGGAGCACATTTCTATGAATTAAAGCGTATTTTCTGAATTTGTTCTTGCAACAATAGAACTTAAACAGAAATAACACTATGAATTCTTTAGTTTTAAGGTTTGTGCTTGTTGAGCAGGGAAACGTGATTAATATACACCTTCTTTACTTAAAAAAAGCAAAATAGTAAATGTTGGATTTTTGCTTTTTCAATTTTATTGAAAAAGATAAGACTTTCTTGTCTTTAACCACACCCTGGATCGTTTGTGGACAACATAACTATCATGAAATCTCTACAACAATAAGCATGCAAACATGTACTCTATCCATATTTTTAACTGTTTTATAACTTGCAAGCTTTTACATTCCATCCTGAGAAAATTGAAGACGTAAGGATTCAGTGTGTTCCTTGAGAGCCGGTTAAATGTGTGTGAACAGGCTTTTGCTGCACCCTCTCAGAGTATTTATCATGCAATTGGGAGGGGAGATCAGCAAAATAAACCTCATGTGTCTCCTGGCAGGAACCCGGATCATTTACGACCGCAAGTTTCTGCTGGACAGGCGTAATTCCCCCATCGCTCAGACCCCTCCTGCACACCTGCCTGTCATCCCTGGAGTGACCAGTCTACATGTTCTGAATGAGAACCAGAAGAACGAAGCCAACAACCACATCAAAAACCATGAGGGCAAGCCCGCTACAGGTGGGAGTTACACCAAAAGACTCTCATCTCTTTTGTTTTCTAATGTGTTACATCTATTTTTTGAAGTGGCAACATTTAGGTGAAAATAACTGAACAAGATGATCATAAATCCAATTGGCTTGCCAACTTGAATGACCTACATGGACAGACCAGGGTTAAAATAGAAACCTGCAGCTTTTGACGCGATGTTAAGGCGTATGCCAGTAGGTCAAACTATTAGCAGGAGAAAAAACATTTCAGGAAACAGCTGAAAATAGCTATATGAAAATCTGAAAAGCAGTTGCAACATCACAGCCTGGAGGTGATAAGGAAACAAGCTGAGCAGCATAGCCGTTTTTGTCATGCACGCATAAGGCATTGTTCTAGTTAAAGTTACTGTTATTACGGTAATCAAGTCCCAGCTTGTGTGTTTGAAAAAGACAGTTTAACAAATTCGATTCAGTCCCATTCATTTATATAGCAGCAATTCACAGCAAATCATCTCAAGCTGGACTGTGATAAATAAAAATCGATTTTCCAATTTTTGACTGATTCTCACATTGATTCATAAAGATCGATTTAAAAAAAAAATGCATTTTCCACTGTTCTTACAGCCACCAATAACTACTATTGCTTCATTAATTTACAGATGATTGTTAATGCAATATTAGTATCAATTTGTTGCATAACTACATGCATTTAGCATGTAATTCATCTAATGGCTAAAAAGGCATTTAATAATACCTAAGTTTAATAAAAACTTTGAGATCAGACCCGAATCAACTGAGAAAGAATCAATTCTAAATCTTGAGAATCAGAATTTAGTCAGTTCTTATACTTCAGTCAACACCTGGCTGTGATCTAGAAGACCTTTAGAGAAACATTCGGTTACATTTTAGAGACAAAATGGTTAGATGTTTTCTATCTAAGAAACCCCAGCAGGTTGCATCGAGTCATTGGCTGCAGATAGCAGACGTTCACTTGCATTGGGATGTTGACCGTGCAGCAATCCCATAAATTGTTTATAACTGAGCTGTTAGTTGCACAGTATTTATTGACTCAGTAAACGTTTTCTACATATATGGTGTGTTTTTTTGTTTGTTTTTTAAACATTTTTTTTCTATGTAAATTAGCTGCTTTTTTATTTCTATTTTATCTTGACAGTTTTAATCATTTCTAAGGATGTCATTCCTTAATGACTACACAATGTTTTCTGAGTTTTTACCTTTTATGCTCTTTTTTTATGTATAGCCTCATTTGTACCTGTATGCCTCTATTTTTTATTGCTTGGCTGCTGACTTACTCTCTAAAGTAAACATCTGTACATTGTACACGTTACACAACGCCTTTAAAAGGACTGACGAATTCCTGGTGTGACATGGAGCAGTAAATTTGAAGAGAAAAAATGGCTTCTGTTGGGAGAACTAAAATATTCTGTAGATATTTCATAATTTGTTCCCTGCAATTTATAACTATCAGGTGAAAGTAATTTTGATTGGATAGATGCCGCTTCCATAACAACATGACTGTCAGCGTCTTTAACAGTTATACCTCCTTCCACAGGCAGCTGTTCTCAGCATGTGTATCTAATGTGTCTTGCACCTGTGTGCAACTGTTAAGGATTTTTAATCAGATTAAACATATACTTTCATTATTTATTCTTCACTAAAAAAGTTACACTTTTTATTACTTTTTTAGAAATTCTGAAAAGCTATTATTTCTACTTTGAGTTCTGTTACCTCAGTCCTTCAGTTATGTCAGAATTTGTATTTGAATCACTTTGTCCTAATATGAATAAAATAGAAATTTGTTTTCTCTAAGTGGGGACATTGGTGTAAAGAAAACAGTTAACAGAAAACAGTCACCTCCATAAAATGCACACACAGACAAAAATAAAACTTGCAATACATCTAAAAATAGATTTTAAGAAGAGGAACATAGTTAATTAAGGAGCTGCCGTGACAGGCGGCCATTCAGGCTTTCTAATGAAGGTTGTGCCGATTGATTCCTCATTAACCATCAGGACTTAAAGCTACAGTGTGTAATAATTACAGGGATATACAGTCAGAAATGTAATATATTATACATAACTATGTTATTTATCATCATCTACGAGCTCAGCCTCTTAACCTTAATATTTGCGTTGCCTTAGAATTCGTTATTTATAATTACATAGGAGCGGGTCTTGCAGCCATGGAGGCAGACATCTTTGCGCTACGGCAGCGCAGAGCCAACAAACTAGCGATTGCGAGATCGCCCATTACGCTCGAAAGTAACTACGGCAAGTTGAGAGAGATGAACTGAGACGGTATTGAAATCTATACCCTACACAGACTAATGAAATACTATCTTTAAAATTATCTATGTAAACAAACCTCATCACTTGAGAAGGTAGGTGATGCGGACGTCGTGGAAGACATTTTGTCCCGTAACGCTTGCCGTACTGTTGGGGGGGAGAAGCGGTGGGGGGGAGATGTTCATGTTGCTGCGGTCTGCAGTCTGGACGTTAGATGTCGCTGAAAATTACACACTGTAGCTTTAAGAGGCTATGGTTATAATCTTTAGGTTAACAGTAAATAGATCTGAATTCCATTCAGTTTCTTGTGTCTTAAAAAAAGCTTTGCATCAAGCACTGTTTAATTCAAAAATACTTTATTAATCCTGAAGGCAAATTAAATGAGAGATGGGTGAGAATTCACACTGGGTTCTCTATAATTCGGTAAAAATGGGGACTAGATGAAGCCTCTTGAGGCCCTGGGGCTTTCAGTGATGCTTTATTTGCTCTATGCTGCCATCAAGTGGACAATAAATATAAAACAGGCATTGGGATTATAATTGCACGATTTTTTTTTTGTAGGCTACTCTTTATATTGAGTAAATAACTAAATAGTATTAGTTGTATACCCATTGAAACATGAATATTTATGATACAATTGTCTGAACTATGAACAAGGGCTGTGATCCTCAGGTCTTGCAATCCATTTTTCCTCTTTCTTCTGGAAAATGACTGGAAATCTAGAAATTGTCACTTCATGCTGATGCTCCTTGTATGCCCTCTGGTACAAGCTAAAGCTTTTTCGTACACATTTCATTGAAATATCTGAATAATACCTGATATGGGACATGAATTCTGTCTACTGTAGCAACATTTTAAAAAAGGCTCCTATATTTCACTTTTGCTGCTCATTGTTTATCGTTGTTATTTATGAAATAATAAAATTTCTCTTTTTATCTTTTAGCTGAAGACGCCCAGTTTGAAATGGACATCTAACCACCTGGATCCGCACCAGCTTAAGAAAATAACCTGGCACTGAATATGCCAGTGGCTTGGCTTGTAGTAACCAATGTTGTGAGCCCTCATGGCAGCCATCTTTGTTAGCTCTTTGTCTCACTGCTGGGTGTAATGTGTGTAAACCCAGTATGATTCAGTATACCATACATTCACATAATTAGTGGCCGAGTCAGAAAATTTGGTTTTGTCTGACTGAAAAAAAAAACATTTTTTTGAGTAATATTTTTGAAATTAAGAGGGACCTCAATATTTTGCATCCAAATAATTGTTGGTTTAAATGCTGATTTACAGCTTTCTGTTAGAAGATCAACATTATTCCATATTAATTTAAGTAAGAATTGGTACTGTTTTGCCCCTAGAATTGCTTAAAAGCATTGATATTCTTCCGTCTTTGTTTTTAAAGACTCGATTTAGCACGTCATTTATGTGATAACCCTTACTTGAATAACTCTAGGATCCATAACCGCGTGGATCTTTTAGTTTCCAGTTATTAAAACGAATGCTGTTATTTTTTTTTTCCATTGTAGAATAATTTAACACCATTCCAAGATTTTAGTTTAAAATGTCCTAACACTTGGCTGCTAAATTTACTTCAGAAATTTCCAGAAGAAAATTTTTTTAAACAAATTTTTTCAAGAATTTATAAAATTTGAGATGATCGAATGATTTAATATCAATTGAAGAATGAAACATTTGATAAATTTAAACTTAAGTTTCTAAAATAAAGCCCAGCCTTTGCTCAGATCAGTTCTAATAGGAGGTGGTACATGGAAGAACATGGCTGGTTTGGAAATCTTCAGACATCAAATGGGTTAATATTCCTCTTTACACTTTTTGGTGGTATAAAAAAACACACAACACTTGAATGAATTGAAATGTTTTATAAACATTTTATATTTAATTATGATTTGTTAGTATTGGGGCTTTACTAAGGTGTTCCAGCCTTTTTAGATTTGTTGTCAAGGAAACCGAAAACCCTGTTTGCAGTGGGCTCTTAAAGATGCTGTCCCTATCCAAACATCAATCTCTTTGACATTATTATTTTGATGCATCCTGCCTGCCCATGCCTTATCTAACATGAAATGCAGTGACCAGTTTTCTTGCCATCGATTTGTACTTTCCGACAGATGTTTATTTTTTCAAAGCGGCATTGAAACAGGTTATCTGTTGCTCCACCAGTGGGCAAAATGTATTTTAGTTTCTTGGTAATTTTCTTACTCAGACTGGTGTGAAGTTTTGGAGAGTGATCACATTAAGTCATTTAGAGTCAATGGTAAAAGTGCCACTCCTCCATTTTAACCCAGTTATTACTCTGTTTGTTTTACCCCTAGGTTCTTATTGGCAAAGACACGAAGAAACAGATACTGTTTTTTATTCTATTTTATTTCTCTCCATTTGACTGGGAACTGACTGGTCTTTGTCAAATATTTTACATTCCCTTTAGCTTTGTAATTACCTTTAGCAAGTCTGGTGAAAAATTAACTCACAGGTTGCTTAAAATTATGTTAACATTTCACCTTTTGGCCGATAAGTCTTCATGCTGAGGCATCATAATCAGGTGGCAAATTAATTTTCAATCAATTTAATTCAACGATGAGGGCTTAACAATATTTGTTGAAGAGAATTAAAGACAAACTTACTGTAACCTTCTGTTCTGATTTGAAAATAACTTTATTTCAAAGAAACTCCAATAAAATGGACACCGTTGCTGCAAGATCAATAAAATTCTGAAACAGATTCTGTCTTTATGGTTTTTTTGTTTTGTTTTTTTCAAAATTTCGGCACATGCAAGATATTTTGCAGCACTGAGCATGATAAAGAATAAATGTTTGGAGATGTTTATGTCAGGTCCTGATGGAATAATGGTTAAGTAAAAGAAAACGACTGAACCTGACTTGGGGAAAGCTATTCTGCCTGTGTTGGTAAAAGGGTAACAATTGTGAATTTGCATGGTGTTACAACAATTTAATCCATGCAGTAAAATGTTTGTAAAGTTATGTGAGGTTGTATTAGATTATTTTAGTGTTTTTGCATTCTTTCCTTTGCATTCTTTCATTCCTGTTAAGTGAACATACTGAATTCACTCAAATTGCAGTAACTATTTTTTTTTATATGACCTGGAGAACACGTCTTGCTGAAATGTAAATCAAGGTAAATAAGGTGGACTTGCTTGAGTTTAGCAAATTTTTGAGGGCTGGGATTTTTTTAGCAGCTGCGGTCCTATGATATCTGTGGAAATTACAATATTAATAATATAAAAGGAAAGGAGTCCCACAGCCGACTGGCAATTCTGTGATTGTGTCTCCAACCGTCCAAGTGAAATAGACCAGGAGCTTTACAGAGGCTCATCAAAATAAAGACAAATTGAATATTAACTCATTTCTGCTTAACTAAACTCAGGAAATCTGTAATATTTGGGTATACATTCTTAGAGTTTTCTGTAAATATTTACAGTCCACTGAAACAGACAATGTCATCCATGGCATGCCTTCTTCTGTTAGATATCAAGTCAGGTTTATTGATGTTCCTGACACCAGTCTTGCAATATTGTATATTTTTATATTTCGTACACAATTCATATATGAGTGCGATCTTTTAAAATTTTAAAAATTCGTTTTACCTACTTTGTGTCAATTCTGGGGCTGCACCTAAGGATTAATTTGCAAATGACTAATCTGTTGATAATTTTTTCGATTAACTGATTAATAATCAGATAGCCAAAGGTTCCTTAAAGAAGACTTTTTGCAAAATGAACCCAGGTGAGACTAAAACTTTTCCACTTGAGGAGTTCTGGACAGGGCATATTGACAGATCAAAAAGAATTTTATCTTAAAAGCAAAATGTTTTCTTATTATATTGGTATAATTGCTGCTCAAGGTAAGTTGCTCTGTCAGCTAAAGGCAATTAGTCGATTACCAAGTTAGTTGACAATTATTTGAATAATTGGTTTATCCGATTAATTGTTTCCACCCTAGTCAGTTCCTCCGAAGATTTTTGTAAACATCAGTTCATTTTGCACATGTTTTTATTTTATGTTATTTTTCGTGTGGTTGGAATAGTTTTTCAGGTTAAAGTTAGTGTCAAGAGATTAAATTAGTGAAATAAATAAAATGAAAAATAACAGCTTTTTTCAACGTTTCAGATCATGTAGATCTCTAACTTAATACTATAAAACTATAAAAATGCTTAATTCTAAATAAACTATTGTAATTTTTATAAAATAGATTTGTTTAGAATGTTTCCCAACATAATTTTCACAAATTTAAGATTTGTTTATAAAATTGGGACTTATTTCTCTGTATAACTTGTTAGTCAAGTAAGCCATAAAAGCTCGTAGGGGGAGTAATCATCTTATATGTATATATATATGTGTGTAAATGCTAAAAATATATTTTTACTAAATACATACGTAGATTTGCGTATTTTACGTCAGGCAGTACCACAGCACTCCCTCTTTGGTTTTGTGCAGGCATTAATCCGGGCACCCACTGGTTCTTCCTCCTCTTTTACGTCCCTGAGCGAGGCCGGCGTCAAAATGGTGAGTGTTGGAGAGAAAACTACAACTAAAATCCGTATAATATCAAGGGCATCCGTACACCAACACATCTGTTCAACATATTATATGATAGTTCTCACTTTCTTTATAATAACTTGTCAATATAGGTCAGCAATAAAAAGTTTAAGCAACGTTTATTAACACAGTTTGAAATGTAGCTTATCTGATCACTGCCTGGCTAATATAAACGCCTGTTCTCCCTGCTGTAATCGAGTTTCAATAATTTTTGTTATATTCGCCGTTACAATTAAATCGGATATGTATCCCCTGATTTGCGGCGTTTTTTAAAGTGTAAGATCTTCGTAATCTCGCTAAGCTAATGTTAGCGTCCACAGTGATGCTAATAGCGCGGCCCATGTGTGAGAACATGTTAAAATAACTAGAGCTGCTGCAGCTGGTTCACTCAAATATAGTAATATTTAAAGCAGTCTGGCTATAAAAGAACTTGATATCAGTTAATTTTTATTCCAAACTACCAGAGATTGGTAATTCCTAAGGTAATACTTCAACGTATTTGTACTTGTTAAGTGCCAAGTAGTAAAAATCTGTTAGAAGTATTGTCCTTAGTTGTAGAATATGTAGACCTGTATGAACCTGATCAGTTTTGCTTGTACACTTTTATAAAGTCGTTGGCTTAAATCAGTTTGTTTAAACAATCTGTTTAAGTGTAGGTGTATTTATCAATTATAGAAGCCATATAAAATCAGAAAAGTCAAACTGCTTGTATGTTTAAAATAATGGCTTTGAGTTAGAAAATCCCAACAGAAAATATGTTGGCCTCTTTTGCAGCAATTGAATGATTAGGTTGTTTGAAGCCAACAACAATGTAATTGAGGTAAATATAAAGAATATAGCAGTGGAGGAGAAATTACATGTCTTTAATTTTTTTGCGACAGTTTATTTGCTCTTTTTGGTTGTTTTTTTTTTTTTTGTGCCAAAGTTAAGCTGCCTAATTCTTTTAAATGCATCAGATGCACCTACTGACTGAACTCCAGCTCCATGAGAGGCTCTTTACTTACTACATATTTCGGAAAATTTAACATCTTCAGGAATTGATAATTGCTAATGCTTTCCTCTCTGTCGCTTGCATCAAATTAAATGTACTGAATAAAGCTAACGGCTGCGGCTTCTTTTTCTCTTCCACAGAACGACACAGTAACAGTCAGGACCCGCAAGTTTATGACGAACCGACTGCTTCAGAGGAAGCAGATGGTAATTTCTCACATGTTCAGCCAGCATCTTCATAATGTGTCTTACAAGCAAGATGTTTATTCTTCGCTTTTATGTCTTTGTAGGTTGTTGATGTCCTCCATCCTGGCAAGGCCACAGTCCCCAAGACTGAAATCAGGGAGAAGCTTGCTAAGATGTACAAAACCACCCCCGATGTTGTATTTGTCTTTGGCTTCAGGACTCAGTTTGGTGGTGGCAAGACGACAGGCTTTGCCATGGTCTACGATTCTTTAGACTACGCCAAGAAGAACGAGCCCAAACACAGACTTGCCAGGGTGAGTTTGGAACAATTTTTCTGTGAACCTCAACAGACTAAAAAAAGGAGTATGTTTTGGCATTTCTTTCTACACAACTTTCAAGGTGGTCCTAGCATTAAAATACAACTTGATTTGTTTGTGTTCTGTAGAAAAATTTTGTAGGTAAGGAATGTGGTTTTATGAAGTTTTTTGGTGAAGAAAAAGGGGTCTTTCGGTGGTTTCAAATCTGTGCTTAAATTGTTTTTTAAACGACACAATCAGCATTGAGAACTTAAATAGCGTGACCTGTTCTAGTAGAAATCTTGGGGTTGAGGCTGATTTGAATTTAAGATTTCCCTTTAGTTGTGCAGTTTAACTTAAAGAAATTACTGACTCATATGAAGTATGCTGCTGTGGGTGCATGTATGTATTGCAGACATGCAGCTAAAATTCCAGGATTTTTAGGTATTACTGCAAGCCTTTCTGCTGCTTTTCATACCTGTAAGTCTTATGTGCCTGCCTGCTCAGTCATTACTGCACCAAAGCAGTTTGCCGTTTGAACTTGAAACTGTTTTTTAACGTAAGGCTCGGTCCACTTACAGTATGGGGAATGTTGCGTCACTGTCTTGAGGTGTCTTCAGTTCCAGACCTTGAGGCCTGGTGTTAATGTTAATGTTAATGATGCATCTCCACTGGAATGTACCTGAATCAAATATTTAGGCCATTAGTAGGACTCTTGTAAAAAAAATGAACCCATACTGAGCATGTCATTTAAACATTTAATTTGGTCTGGAAGCAGAGGTGCATCTAAAAGGTGCAGGATGCCTTGAGGACTGGAATTGAAGACCCCTGTTATAGAACGTATTTGAGACTTGATATTGGTTAGATAATGTTTGATATCAGGACAGTCCTCTGCATCCCCTTCCTATTGATCTGTTGTCAGCATGTTCTTTTCAGCTTAAAATCAGCCTAAAGTTTCCATAATGTATTAAGGCGTTTGTAAAACTCTGGGATTAGATACAAAGCAAAAATAATCTCAGGAGTATAGAGCAGAGACCAGAAGACCATCTAATCTGGATTCTTTTAGTTACCCGTTTCAGTAGAATCTAAAACGGATGATGACCTGCTACGTGGCCTCAATTAAGACACTGAACTTTTTCAGATGGGTCACAGCGCTCAGTCAGAAGGAAATACACACCTTTTCTTTTTTTTTTTGGCAAGCTGTTGCTAGATTGCACAGGTAAATGCTGCTATTAGCTGTGATTACCAGAGCAATTTACAATTTATATCGGTTCCTAAATATCGATTGTTTTGGCCATAGATTGTTAAATAATGCATGTCACTTGGCATTCACCGCTCACACATTTAGGTTCACTACTATCATTTTATTTATTTGCTGTTCCATGTTAATATATCACTAGTATCTATATTTTGCATAACTAAGCACTCACAGTCAAACATATTTGACGGTAGTAATCAAATTTGAGATCAAAACAGATTCTAGATCTTGATCATCTAAAACCAATTGGTTCTTGAAATTTTAATGGATAACTGGCCCTAATGTTTGCATGCTTCAAATTTTTCAATCGAATTGAAAAACAAATTTAAAAAAAAACAGATTGCTCCATTATATGAAAATAATAGGAATAGCATAGCCTATTAGACAAAAAATGCGCCAAATTGAACATGCTGATAACATGTAGCCACCTTCAGAGGGGTTTGTGTTGAAGCACGGACACCTAGGTCAGCTTTCCCCGAGGATCATAACTCAATCCTGATGATAGTTTTCATCCATGTTGATCAGATTTTCAATTGACATAAACCAACCTTCTCAGGCAGATTACAATTTCATTATGATCCTGATGAATCTGATCAGATTCTGACTTGCATTTTTGCGCAACACTTTTTTTTTTTTTCTCCCCAGCTGTTTATTCAGATTACTCGTATCCAGGTAAACATACCTAGTTTACCCAGACATGAGTAAAAGTTTGGGGTTATATGACCCTCTAGCGACCTTTGTCAAGATTCCTTCAAACTTGACAGCCGAACTAGACGCACTTGTCTGGGGTGTAAAGTAAACCCTGTGTATGCTGATAATGAAGAGCTGTGATGGTAATTGTTTTTTTGTTTTTGTTTTTTTTTTTTCTTAGCATGGTCTGTATGAGAAAAAGAAGACCTCAAGGAAACAGCGCAAGGAACGCAAGAACAGAATGAAGAAAGTACGAGGCATCAAGAAAGCCAGTGTTGGAGCTGCTGGCAAAAAGGTATTGTGATAATGAAACACATTAGTCCTATTATTCCAGGAGATTGTCCTTACTAGAACTTGTGATCTTCTGAAGTCAGTTCCTTTCATAGCTATGCTTTTTCAAACATCTTTAAGATCTTTTTTTTCTCCACTGCTTTTCACTATTTTAATTTCTTCCTCATCTTTCCAACTTTATCTCATTGTCTTCGGGAACTTTAGAAGGTAAATGTATCCCATAAGAGGATTAACTGCACTGTGCTGATAATCCTAGCTTGATAGATGGCAGCTAACTCCTGCCTTTGTCTAACAGAGAAGCCAGAATGCTTTTCCTGTTGGATGTAAAAGTTGCATCCAATGTTGAAATATCTGAGCCATAATTTGTCAGCGAGCTAAATCCCCTCCTGCTACTGATCAGTGCTACAGCTAAGCTAATGTGGTAGCTTTTAGTTTTGGACATCCCCTTGTGTAGTTTAGTAGTATCCTGTTCATCCCTCCACCCCAGTAAATTTGTAGATTTACAAAGCTGGCTTTCCTTAACGTATTTTACACGTTCACTTCGTTATTCTGGCTATTTGCTTAATTATTAATACTATTTTTGGCTGGATAATGACTTAGCTCCTGGGTGTGGTGAATGCAGCCTTTATGTAGGTTTATTCAGGGATATTTTCTATTACATGTTTAAACTTTAACATGTCAATTTTATTTTGTTCCACTTTTTGTTCCTCACTTTGCTTCCCATGGATTTCTTTTACAGAAATGAAGTTTTCAGTTTTGCAGGTATCAAAGTAGAAAAGCATGGTGTGCTGTTGTAATGCACATCCTAAACTGACAGCCATGAGCAGTGTCATGCATGTCACACTACTTTCCCAGTAGTTTTCCCTCAAGTCTGTGTTCTCCTTTAGTTTAGTCTTTCTCTTCTATAATATAATTATTTACTGGGCTTAACCCTGTCTTTGCTTAGATTCAAACAAAATATTTTTATTAATTGAAATCTTTAGCTAATTGGACCAAAGCTGGAGTGCTGCATGTTGGTAAAAGGTTTTATGGTGTGTGCTTGTAGGGATGGGGCAACTGAATCTAAAGCTTGTGTGTGAATATTTAACTTTGAAACATGTCCTAAAATCTGATGAGCTTTACTGTTTGAAATAATTGTCTGCAAGTAACAAATTATCCTGCTGCTGTCCATCTGTTAAATTTGCTTTGAAACTAATGCTTCTGTTTTCTCCTTGCAGTGAGCCCGGACAGCCAACAGGTGTCTTCATGCTCAAGATGTTCTTGTATATTGTCATCAAATAAAAACTTTTGGGGAAAAAAATGACTGACTACTGTTAGCTGGTATTGAATTATTTCTGCACAGATCACATTTTTAACCCTGTCTTTTAAATTTAAGCTTATAGATAATTCATATCCAAAATGGGAAGCTTCTGATTGGGCTTAAATTAATATTTCTCTTAAAAGGTTACAACAGTATAGTTTAATCCAAGGTACAGTAATAATGAAACTAGATCCAGGGTTTTGGAACAGTCTTAAAAATAAAGAACTGGATAATATAATTTTCCAGGTGTGGACAAGTATTTAAAAAAAAGTATAACAACCATAGGGTACCTTTTTGTTCCAATCATTCACTAAACCTTTTAAATTGCCACATCTCTTCAATTTCTAATAACTTTATAGATGAGCCAATACCATCAAATGAGGTTTTAGCAACAAAACAGACCTTTTAAATCTGGAAAGTTATGGGATTTGTTTTGTCAAACAGGAACCAAGTAATTTGAACCATCCAGATTTTTTTTTTTTTTTTTCACAGGTTGAATTTTCCCGGTGGATGGTATAAAATTCATAGTTGCACCCTAAATATAGACAATCATTTTAAACTTCGACATGAAGTAGATTTTTCTTTAAAAGCCTCATTCTTCCTGTTAACATTAATTAGTAACATGCATTAATAGGATAAAGAATACTTCACATCAAGTTCCAGTAGGATGATGTACTTTTCTACCATTTTACTTAAGAGCAGCCTGAGTAACAATTATTTGGTGAGAATTAGAATATTTGCTCAGATACCTGGCCTCCAGTCAGCTGCTAAACACCCCTTTAAAGGCTTTCACAAATCATGGTTTATGCTCCTGTCATTCCCACAATAGAGGATGGAATTGCAGAATATTATGTTTGGTGTATGTAAATATGTACAATTGACTCCCTAACATCAGTTTCCCTCCTTATGTAGAAGTTAAAAAATATCCAGACTATTGACTGCAGCAGATTATCATAGACATGATCCCAGGGCGGTAAAGAGTGTAAGAAATAGAAAATGGGAAAACCTTTTTTTATGGTGATTGAACATCACAATTTACACTAAAATAAGCATTGGGTTATTTTCTGTCATGCATTTATACCAGTGCAGCCACTATGTTGCTTCATGCAGCCTGAGCACAAATCATGTCAGTAATTCAAACAACATAAACAGAGTTTACCACTGTTACCTTGAGCAATAAATGACCCAGTTATTTAATCTAAATGATTAAAACCAAAAAAAAAAGAAAAAAACTGGAGAACACAGAAAAGATGCAAAATTTGATTAAAAGAAACATACCAGTGTGAAAAAAGGTAGCTTCTCAGTTTAAAACACTTTTAGCAGTTTTATCACTACTGGCAAACTATTTAAATTATTTCTATTACTGAGGTCCATATTCTGCATTTTACAGTGATGTAACTTCCGTTTCTGATCATTGATCTAGAGTTGAAACACAGATAGCTGCCTGAGAGTGGCTGCGACTGTAATAATATAAATGACCACATGGGGGCTCCCTTCTCCACCAACTCAGACTTGGAACAAGAAAACATGAGTTGGTGGAACAAAGAATCGAGTAATAATTCACCTTTTTTAGGCTTGTAA
Organism: Cyprinodon variegatus; assembly: GCF_000732505.1. Lineage (NCBI taxonomy): Eukaryota > Metazoa > Chordata > Actinopteri > Cyprinodontiformes > Cyprinodontidae > Cyprinodon > Cyprinodon variegatus. The sequence continues at coordinate 1,815,158 of NW_015150454.1, read as the reverse complement.
ATATCAAACAGCCAAGCTAGTGTGTCGACTTTACTTTTTAAAAAAGTGTTTATGAATAAACAACTTAAGAAATGCAGAGAAGTGACCTTTTCAGATAATTTCAACTAAAATATCCTAAAACTGCAAATGGTGTGATCAAATGTCAGAATAAAGTTTGTGCTCAGGGTAGCCCCTCTCCACAACCGCCTGTGTGACACTGAGTTAGTGCATTGTTTTCAGAGCCAATCTTCAAATGCCACATCTAGGCTAAATATTCTAAATGTGTAACCAATGCTCATACCTGTATATATGAAGAACATTTTGTTTCTTAAAGAAAAATAAAGTAATACTCTCCTTAATCTGTCTGAAAAGCTAAATATGAAACCCAACATTCTCTGTGGATACTCTCCTATCAAAGATAACATGCCGACAGTTCATCTGAATAGTTTCTGTGGCTATCTGATATTAAACTACTGCCTTGCATCATTATACATCCACCTGTATTAGTATGCAATAGGCTAGCATAAAACATTGCTGAGAATCAAATGAGGTTTTGCTGCAGGATTTTAGAGAGTCTCTATTACGTTTGTGAATATGCTGAATTTCCCCCCTGGTGTTCTTGAAGTTGCAATAGTTGAGCAACTGTATACATCAGATTTTGCCACATTTTATCCATTGGACTTTAGAGTTTGAATGAGCCATCCGCACCCATGAATATAGGGTTTCATTCAATCCATTCTGTTGGAGTACTCCCTGTTTAGAGTTATTACTCTGCTGGAAAGCCTCCCTCTAAAGTCTTCTGCAGACTCCATGTATATGTTTGTCCAGGACACACCTTTATATAGCTACCAACATCTCCCCATCGGTTTTTCACACCGTCTCAATTGAGGAAAAGATCTCCACAGGTGGATGCTATCACTTGACCAGAGCTCCTTCTGCAATTCTTGTGCACTGTTAAAAATATAAATCTAAGTCATTTTTTCTTAACCCTTTATAGGGCACTCAATGAAATCCTTTGAAAATCAAAATGTCAAGCCAATAGTGTTATTTGAATCAAGGACAAGACCTTATTACCTTTGTAACATAAAATATTTTATATTTTATGGTAAAAAATGAATGTCAATGTAATAACAAGAAACACCCAGTTGCCTGAATATATTCAGACAAATAACAACAGTGCTTCTATAAGAAATTAATGAAAAACACCCAGAGGGTGAAAGAAACACATTTTTTTTGTTACAGCATAAACTTAGATCTTTAGCACTTAGATCTTTTTGTTTAAAAACCTAAATATAATTGTTTACTAGGCTTATTAACTTTTGAACTTTACTTTATAACTTTTCAATTAACTTTTTTTTATTTTTTACTTCACTTTTTTTTCCCCAACTTAAATTTCAGTAGGTAATATATCATCCAATGGCTCATCTAATTGGTCAAATGCCAAAATAAGATGTACAGCCATGTAGCTGTATTTTTGCCGAATGTCTGGATATAGATCTTGTGCTTCTAGACCTCACTGAGGGACGAGGGGGGGGGACTCCATTTTTAAGGGGTATGCAAGGGATCCAAATCTGTAACTTGCCCTATAAAGGGTTAAAATAAATGCATCTTTCTTTAATTGAAGGGAAAAGGGAGATACTTTGCCAGTGGAACAAGACAATGTACTTTTAAAATAAGAAAAAAACAATTGCATTGTCTCATTTCAAGTGCATATTATTTAATTATTTGATTTTAAGAGTAAAAATCTTCCTATTTATCTGCTCAAATTAAGGGTAAATACACTTGATATAAGACATTTTTATTCATTTCTAGATCGTTTTTGCAGTATGTCCTCCTATATGGTTTGTGGGAAGGCTTCTTATGAAATCATTTCATCCATGACTTGCTTTTAAAAACAGACCGACGGGACGCACAACTAATAAGTGTGAGTAATAGTGGCAGATTTTACCACCTGGGCTATGCAACTCCTCAGCCCTTTCAAAGTTACCACAGGACTGATGTCACTACATAATAATTAGGTGACTTCTAAGGTGATATTGCCCTATACTTTTGTTGATACGAATGCATGGCAGACTTATTTGATCTGACATGCATTTTAAGATTTTTGTTTGAATAACTAAAACCAAAGGTTGCAGCTGTAAAGTTTGAACCTTAGTAATTCAGCCAGCCACTGTATGTGTAATGTATTAACAACGTCTCTTTAATGCAATGAAGAGACATGTAAAATCCATACCAGCTTTGAAGGTACCCGTCACTGTGGCAGGTTTCAGTTAAAGAGCACACAGTTTTCTTTGTAGCACATGGCATAAGAACTGCAGGGTTAACTGGTGTGGATAGGAAACCACTACCAGGAACAAACAGCTGAAAAGGTTGCAGCTTCTCATGGAGCTCAGTGGCGCTTATCTGGCTGTGAGGCTGTGGAGGTTTGACATAAGTGGAGCTTTCAACTCGGGGACTGGTAACAGATGGTGTAGGGAAATTAAGCTCGTCCCTCCACAGCCCCGTCGGTCTGTCCCAGGAGTCCCTGCCTCTCTGTCTTTGTCTCTGCTCCTTATTGCAGCCAAGGCATCCCTCTTTTTTTTTTCTTAATTTGATTTCTCGTCTTCTGTCTGTCTTCCTTTGTTTCAGTGCGAATAAAATATTGAAGAAGATGGAGAATAATGTCAGATTCACCTTATTCCAGGACATATGACTTAATGCAGAAGTTGTTTTTTTTGGTGAACCAGAGAAAAAGTTTGAAAAGAGCAGATGAGAGAGAAATTGTTCAGAATAGAGAGAGAGATAACCAATTATTAGCTCCAAAACAGCTGTTATGTAACATCTTTTTACCGTATATGCAGTATCAGAGATGTAAAAAAAAAAAAAAAAAAAAAAACAGGGATCCCTAAAAATGAAGCGGCAGCTACCTCAGCTTATCTCCAGGTAAGGACAGGATGTGCAATGAGGACATTTTCCTGTCCTTGTGTGTTTTCAGACTGGTTTATGATGAATGTTTATGAAGAGCAAATGTTTATACCCTCACTACAGGTGTCATTTTAATGACCCCTCTCTCTACATGTAGAGTGCTATCTGACCTAAATGAACAGAATTCCAAGCAACAATAAATGTTTTTCTGGTTATTTTCCTTAATTTGTTTCACACACACACACACATATATATATATATATTTTCCCTCTTGCCGCTGCAAAGCGTGGCCAGGCATTGGATGTGCTGCATCTTAATGAGGTATGTCTCCCTTGTTGGCCTCAGCAGGGGAATCATCACAGCTCATTTTGCAGTCCTGCAGTGTCCTATCAGCTTTGGCAGCCTGCTCCAAGTTCACTCCATCTGCCAGTTGCTAGGTGCTGATATATAAAATGATCTGTGCCTCCATAGCCCCTGAGCACCAGGGAAGTGATTTGCTTTTGAGGACAAACTGTGTTTCGTGAATCCTAATTATCCTCTTTGCATCACCAGCCTGACATGGTGTTGTCATTTATCCCGCTCAGGAAGCAGCGGAAGGAAGGGGAAAAAAAAAATTGAAATAAAAATCGTGCAGAATCTGCAGCAAATTACATCTGCCAAAACAAGACCCAGCTCCCATGGTTATACTCTATACAAGCCAAATTGCAGCGTTGGTGTTTTTCCATGACTCCATTTTTGTTACAGGCTCAGATATGGGAGAAACCTAATATCTCATAATTGTGGGCTGTTTCTCCATCTTCGTTGTGTGTGGTTCTACGATGCATCTCTGTGGCCGGTTAACATCCTGTCTAAGGTTGAAAGGACATGAAACATGTCACCTCTGCTGCCTCCACAAGCGGCCTCAGCAAACATTCTGCATATTTTCCGTTTAGCTGTATGCTACACAGAGCAGCAGGGGCATAAGGGGAAGAAATGAGAAAAAGGTTTAGACTGAAGGAGAGCTAAAGGAGAGAGGAGAAATCAGAGGAGAGCGGTAATGGGAAAGGGCAGAAGATGAGAGTGACAGTATGATGGAATGCTCTGTGTGATGGCTGTGCTCTTGGGGCCAGGAGGTGTGTGTACACATGTAAGCATGGTTACAAGGGAATCGTGTGCATGTGTTTGACCGTGGGTTTTAGAGCAAGGTCGTTCATATATGTTTAAAAATATCAAGTTACAATTCCACCTCAAAATTATAAAAACAAATACGGAAACACATTGTATCTTATGCAAATTATATAACAGATTTCAGTTGTGAACTCTTGATGAGGTATGTAATCAAAATCTAGGTAAATCATTACAAAACACATGCAGGAGGACTTAGTGGCAGCAGCCTCTGAGGTTTCAGTTTTAACTATAGCACTAAATACTAAACACTGATGGGCCGTTTGTCTGACCTCAAAGATATAAAACATTACTCACCCTCCAGCCCAAGATAAGTTTGTTTGAAGCAAGAGAAATGTAGGATTTGCTGGAAAAGAGATGAATGCTTTCAAGCCTGAGGAAACCCAGGGAGAAATTCTCTCCTCTGAGGAAGCTGAACTTCGGCATCATTAAACATTCAAAGTGGTTTCAGAGGAATCTGTTTGCTTTTTTCAAAATAAACATGTTAGTATTTAATGCAATGTAGCATTTTGCATTCCAGTTGTAGATTCACTCACAATATTGTACTAATATTGTTCCAAGCATTAGAACAGTTCTTACTTGCTCATAAAATCACGAGAACGAATTTACAGTAGCAAAAAACAATAACAAAAAACAACAAAATATTGTTTTACTATGACTATAGACTAAACCTGTTGCCTTAACTTCCTCGTCATGAAGGTTCTGGAGCAGGCAGCTATCAGGACCCCTGCAGCTTGCTTATTATTGCTTATTATTACTGGAGTTGAAGATGCCACCATACACCTGCTTCAACAAACCCACTGTCATTTAGACAAGCCAGATAGCACTGTGATGATCATGTTCTTTGATTTCTCTAATGCATTTAACACAATTCAGTGGAGGTAACAACAGTCGTCTGGATCAAAGACTACCTGATAAACAGAACACCGTTTGCTAAACTGGAGGGTCAAGGGTCTCATCTAGCAGTCAGCAGCACAGGAGCACCACAGGGGACAGTATTCTCTCCATTCCTTTTTACTCTGCACACCTCTGATTTCCAGTACAAGACAAGAGTCCTGACATCTGCAGAAATACTCAGATGACTCTGAAATCATTGGAGATAATCAAGGATGGACAAGAAACTAAATACAGGCAGACCCGAATTGATGCAAACGGAAACTAAGCATGTGCCAAGGACCAGGTTACCCAGAGAGAGGACCGAAAAATAACAAATAAAAAATGCAAACATATGTGTGTGTGCTATCTACAATTTGTTTCAGTCTGTTATTATATCAATATTTATTAATTCACTAAAAAAAAACAATTATATCTAAAAAATTTTTTTAGGTATTGTAACTTATGGTACATAATTTACGTTACGTTAACGCCAGGCAGTTCAGTCTGGAGGGAGGTCAGGACGGGGTCAGGAGTCAAAACTGAGAGAGACAGTTAGCTAGTAGACAGAAGCAGGTTTGATGTTGAAAATACTTTGTGGCAAAATGCGAAAAGAAAAAAATAAACCTGAAGAGGAACCAAAGAAGAGGCAACGGGTGGCTCTTACAGAAAATTTGTCTGGCAACCATCCTACTGCTTTGAGCAAGAGGCCCTAGAACGAGTTAAAACAGCGAAGAGCAACAGTAACAGAAAAGAAAATGAATGCATTTTCCCTGTTAGCCATTGAGAATGGATTCACAACCTCTCTGGATTTTGAAGACATTATTGAAGACTTTGTCTCATCAAAACCCAGGAGAAAGCATCTGTTAATGTAAGTTTTCTTTTTTCCAAATCTAAATCTGTATAAGTAAATGGGAGATTTAAAACATAAAATGCATATTGATTAAATGTATGATATAGGGCTATAGTTTCTATTAATATGGAATTAAATTTCAGGAACAAACTAAGTAAATTCAAATCTCAAACTGTTGTCTTTTATTTTATACATTGTATTATTTCTCCATAAGGTGGTGATGATGCTGTCAAGGCATGTTTGTTTCTGCTGCGATGGAGGTCTGAGATTGCAGAAGGCTGAAGATGATTCCATGCTCCACACATGCTAAATGGTTTCCTCAGTAAGTGCTACTTTTATATAGTATTATTTGCTGTTGGGCAGTTTCTAAAGGATTTTGATCAATTTAAAGAATTCATGTTTGTCTTATTGTTCTTATACTTTATCACAAGTGTGAATATTGTCTCAGAGGAAGGGATCAGAATGTTCCCCCAAATCTGTTTTCCATTGCTGTCTGAGAATGTCAGTAAATCAATGTGAAATAAATGTGTATCTGCTTCAAACATAAGTATCAAGTTAATCAATGATTGCTTATTTAAATTTGCTTACACAGTACAGCGTTCAGACAATCATCCAGACCACTGGAGGAAACTGCTGAACAGTCCAGACTGTCAAAAGCCTTTCCAGCTAATAACATCTACAAAAACCCATTAAAAAAAAAAAAAAAAAAAAAAAACCCTATCAGGTTTAGAACAACATTTAATTTCTCTTTGGGATCAATAAAGTATTTTTGAATTGAGTAAAATAATTTTTTGTAATTTAAAGTACATTACCACATGATTTTGACTAGGCCATTTTAAAAATGATCCAGTTTATTTATATGTAGCCTGTCACGTTTCGGTGGTGTTGGTTAGAGGACCCAAATGCAGAGACGAGTTGGTTGAGATGAATTTAAGTGATTTAATAGGTTTTCAGGTTCTGAGGCAGGAGGTAAACAGGCTCTGAGACAGAAGTCAAAAATCCAACAAGAATATCTCATGAGGCAGGAGTCAAAAATCCAACAAAAATATCTTAAGAACCAGAATCTAGGAGACATCAAGGAAAAACCAAAAACTAAGAACCAGGAAGAGACAAGGAAGGACAACAGAGAACTGACCAGAGGTTTGATGAGATGTAAGACGAGGATCCTGCAAACAGGAACTGAAGAGGGAGGGCTTTTAAAGGGGACAGAGACAGGAAGAGGGCTGATGAGGGAATTGAACACAGGTGAGAGCAGAACAGAAAACAGAGCAAGAGAAAGAGGACACAAGACGGCAGCAGAGGATAACAAATGAAAAGCTGGAAGACAGAAACTCTTAAGAAAACATCAACAAAATAATAATCAAATAACTAGAATAAAGAAACATGGTGAAAAGAAAACTAAACACTAGAAATCAAGGAGCAAAAGAAAAACATAACAGAAACAGAAACCTAACATAGCCCTTCCTCTATGTGCAGGGTTGTCGGGAGTTAAAGTTCCGCCTCGGTCTGAAATATTATTTTTTAGGTTCTAGGAGGTTTTTTTTTATTGGTTTGGTCTGTCCATCCATCTTCCCACCGACTTGCCTGTTTTTCCTGTTGCCTGCTTCTTTACTTGCTGATTGTTCTTCTTGCCCAGCCTGCATTTAGGCTACTACATCTTAGTAGGTTTAAAAAAAAAAAATCTTTCTTAGAATAATATATATAATGACAGTTATATTGGACCAAGTCTTTAATATTTGCCCTTTTATTAGGATAATTATCATTGATGATGTGTGAGTTTATTACACCTTAATGTTGGCTGCCTGTTGCATGTCAGAACTGATGTTTTCCTTAGTAGTTTATCTAATTAAGACAGTTTCTCTTACCGGATACACAGCTATAATCCTCATTTTGTACGTGGCAAATATTTGGGAATGGAATGAGAGCGGTGTCCTTCAGCTAAGAACAAAGTGTAATATTTTGATAAGTCTGGAGCCATGGATGTCTCCTCATCTGTAAACATGTATGATGTAAAATGTGAGGATTTAGCAGACTGGACTTGTATAAAAGGCTTCTTTAACTGTTGATCGTGGCCACTTCAGGAGAAGTGAGCACGGTTGGTAAGCAGCTGCCTTTTGTAACCCTAAGCAGCTTCCCTGATCTGAGTAAGATTAAAATTAAAATCAAAATCTGTTGTCATGTCTCCTGGTTATTTAATAAATATAAGTTATGAAGCATTATTCAAAGTTTGTCCTGAGTGATCTCTTTTTAGGGAAAAGAACCGGAGAGATTAATTTTACAGTTAGGCCAAATTTAAATGCTACATGCACAAATTAATAAATAATGTTCTATAATAGTGTATAAATAATAGAATAGAAAAGAACACAATACAATAGAAAATCACTTTATTGTCCCACAATGGGGAAATTCTGGTGTTTACAGCAGCAAGAAGATTATAGAAAAATGGTCACACAAATATGGACCTTAGCATAATAACATAATAGTGAAGAGTTATAAGATAAACAATGAAATACTGTTCTGTAAAGTGTTTTAACAATATAAAAACTTTGCTCTTGGAGAATAAATAACCAATATGCAGCTATGGACATTTTTAAAGAAATGGATATTTGAAAATAGCAGCAACATCAGAGATGTGCAAAATGACGGCAGCATGTTATTTAACTGACTAAGGTAGAAACTGTGTAAAATCAGCACGAATGTAACAAATTCTTGAGGTTGTTGAGAACAGTGGTGGTTATAGAGCCTTGCAGTTGCTGGACGGAAGGATCTGTGATAACGTTCCCTGGTGCATTTAGGGTGCAGCAGTCTGTTACTGAAGGAGCTCTCCAGCTCTGCAGCAGTTTCATGCATGGGGTGGGAGACACTATCCAACAGAGATGTTTATTTAGTTAGGAACCTTTTGTTTTCCAACTTCTGTAGTCCTTCTGAGTCCAAAGGGCCTTTCTGATCAGCTTATCCAGCCGCTTTCTCACATCTGCAGGTAAACCACTGCCACAACAGTCATAGAAGGTCTTCGGGAGCACCCCCTGCACTCCAAAAGACCTCAGTTTTCTCAGTCTTACAATATACAAGTACAATATATTTATTGTACTTGTAATTATTTATGTAATAGAGAATGTTAAAACCAAAGCCACTTCCTTCTTTTTTTCCAATCAACAAATGTGCTCTACGGTATAGGCATTCCATTAAGTTGCTTTCAAAGAGCCAGCATTACATGGTTTTCTAATTGCAATAAAATTCTAAATGGTCTTATTTGAAATAGAGTGGTTTAATGTGATCTATGATATTAAAAAAATGCATTAAGTTTTGATTAAAGTAAGGATAAAAAAAACTATTTATAGCATATAGCACTTCTGTCTGCACACTTACACATTCCTTCAGTCATTTGTATTCTTCTTCATAATATTCTCCTCAATCAGCAGCCGAGTAGCTCCGATTAATGGCAAAAGTGAGAGTAATCTCCTCCTGAGTCATTAAACAGCTCTGGAATGAATAAAAAGGAAGATTTAGCCCAGATTGCAATTCAGATCCCATAATATGTTCTTTTGCTGGACACATATATAATTCATGATGTTGTTAGTGATGCTAAGCATAAGTAGAAGACAGAAAAGTTAAATTCATACCATTCAAGAACATTTCAGTTCATAGCTAGAATAATTGATGCTCTCTGTTTGAGCTGGAGACCACATATTTTCTCATGACTTTTAATAACTGGTGTAGACCATCTTAGTAGAGGGTTGTGACCGATCATGTCATGGAAACAGTTTCCTGAAATTAGACTGTAAAAACAACGGAACATATCAGACCTGAATAAGAGAAAAAGGTTGCTATGTTTTGCCTGCTCCAGAAATTATTTTCACCACTGATAGAGATGTGCAAAAAGCCTTAAAATAAATTAACGTTTTTTTTTTATTTTAATCAGACACTGAAAAATATTTACAAGATGCAATAACCAGGGTAAAAAAAAAACAGTGCTCCACTCCTACTGTTAATACAACTGGAGCATACTAAGACATATTTCACCTGTGTTCTTGTCATCCAGAGACCTAAATATTTAGTACAGACAATTTTCCATTATTACCAATTGTGACCATTGGAGGCATTAGATAATGTCATATTTTGACAAGATCAAACCAAAAATTGGCTCAAAGGTTTCATTGTAATACACAGTGATGACAGCAGTACGAGGCGTGGATGCTTTCCTTAAGTACGAACAGTGAGGTTGGGTAAAGTTTACAGGAAAAATAGCGGAAATTTTGGGCAAATCTGCAGGAAAACCTGTTAGTCTTCAGGTTCTGACACAGAGATGTCAAGACTAAGGCCCCGTCCACACGAAGTCAAAACGAACACGAAACGCTAATATTTTCCAGAACGTTTGTCGTAAAGACGGAGACGTAAAATAAATGTGATCGACCACACGAATGCATGATAACGCTGCAAAATGTATGCCAGGCCTGTAAGTGGCGCTGTGGTGCCAAAGCAAAAATAGGCGAAAACAGGCAACGAAATATTGGGCATGCGTAGTAATATTTATACAACAACCAAACCGGAAAATTGCCCTGCGGGTCCATTTTCGTGGTTCAGTCAAATTGAGGTGATGAACTATGTCGTCTATATTGCTCTGTTCTTTCTGGAGATATTCCAGAAGAAGAAGATTCTGTTGTAAGCCCGACAGCAGGGTGAGTAGCATGAGCAGCAACCATTCAACACAGTACGGCGCCACTGTTGTTGTGATACTGTGCGTGTTTAGAGGCGACGCTATGACGCATGCGTGTAAGAAAAATGCGGTTAGAGCTTAAAGATGGAAACGCGAAAATGGCGTTTCAAAATCTTCCCACTCTGAAGGCTTAATAAAAAAAAGATTGTTTACAGACCCCCGAAATGCCGGCTTCATATGGATGAGAGGCTGATTTGGTGAAAGATTTGTGCGTTTAGGCCAGGGTTTGACTTCGTGTGGACGGAGCCTAAGAAGAATAGGAACCAGTATTCGAGGCGAATAGACAGTTTGTCTTCTCAAAAGTTTATTAGAAACGGAACTGCAGCCAACAGGTTATGCATCTAAGGCAGGAACCTCTGCAGGAGGAGACAGCAGGTTAGTGACCATATCTGTATAACAGAGGATGATAATAAATGTGAGAGTCACTAACCTGGTCTTAAAGTTTAGTCCAAGCCCAAAGGATGAGGTTGGTTCCAGTCAGTCGGCTTCCAACAAGACGCAACAGGCGCCGCACAGAGAGTCCCAGACGCTGATGTCTTGGAGGTTGGAAGACAGACAGTAGATCAGAACCGAGCAGAAGAAGGAAGGCAGGATAATTCAGAGGGCGAACCCAAAGAAATTGTTGAGGACGTGCTCAGGAGTCCGGGCCAAGAGATCAGAGATACGAAAACGTAGTGTAGGGGAATCCAGAAATGTGTCAGGAAACAGTTCCAGGTTCGATTCACAGACAAAAAGACAGGTGGAGGTTTACCTTCCTTAGTAGAAGAATGACGCTGAATAAAAAGCTGATAAAAATGATAAAAATCATTTGCTTGCATGGCTGAGCCCCAATCCTAATCTAGATCTAATTGACAATCAGTAGGAAGTCTTAATAATCGATGTTTAAAGATGCTGCATCCAATCTAAAAGGTAGTTCAACAAAATATTGACTCAGAGATGCTGAATAAAAAATGTCTGATTTTTATTTGTTAAAAATGACTGAAGCCATTTTTTTCCGTAGATCCACAACTATGCGCTTCTTTGTTTTGGTCTGTCATAAAAGTCCAAAAAAATAAAAGGTATAATATGACAAATGGAAAACTGAGCCTGAGTGCTTTGCTAAGGTGCTACCTGTGTACCTTCATGTCCTGTATTTTGTTAAAGATGGTTTCACTTTGGAACTTATGATCTAACAGAGAGGATGACAGCCTGTTTAAAACCCATGTCTAGAACATGTGTGCTCCCTTTCTACCACATTACCTCAGACTGGGTTCTAATAACCATCCTCCCTATAAATGTGTTTGAACAGGAGCCATGAGGTGAGTGTCATTACTGCTGCTCATTTGCAAGGTAAGGGGGGTGATCAAATGTGACAGTGGTGGAATTAGCTTTGTGCCGGCTCTCTGTCATTTCATCATAAACGGCTGCTCGGTAGGAGGCTGTGATTAAAAGGATACATAATGCGCTTCTGCACATTAAAGACTCCCTGCCCCACTTTTATGTTTTCCATACCTACTGCAGACACAAAGGCCTCGCTGTGCAGTGCACCGATCTGCCGCAGGGGAAGCATCCACATTTCTCCTTTTTTTTCCTCTAAGCTGATTGCTGATCTGAGTGATAAAATGGATGAAAGCATCCAGGTGGAAAGCCAATCATATAGAGATACCCTGTATTGCTTTTTCATTATAGCACACCTACATGAAATGGATGTTGCAGAAGGTTTAACCAAGCTGAGGCTATGTTTCTTCACTCTGACTCCAGAGTGTTATCTTCTGCTCCGAGCTGCCTGCTCCTTTATTGAGCAGTGTTAAAATCAATAGGCTCTGACCTTACCTCTGTCAGAGGCTTTGTTGGAGACCCCCAACCCACAGAGCAGGACACACTGTATCTCCCACTGTCTCCGCACAGGCTCTCGTTGTACTAAAGAGAGCTACTGGGAAGCATTTGAGTGCTTGTGGAGACTCTGATTCTGCTCAGCGAAAGGGTGATCCAAACAAGCTTTGATGATATGCTGCTTAGTTAACATATTTAAACATTTAAAAGGCTTTTTTATAAGTGTCATCATCATTTATAAATGGGTGCCACAATCACAATGATGGCAAACCTCTAGGAATTTAAGAAGACCAAAGTTTGTTCTGTGACTGACTGTAAAACAAATATTTACAAAATGTTTAAAGCAAATATGTCCATTTTTATTTATTTTTTGGTTATCACAAGTATGTGTTGTATGAAACTGTTTGGAATTAATGTTGACCTATTATAATATGGCTACTAAAAACAATTTCAAGTCATTGTTCCATTCAATTGTCATAATAACCGCATTTAATATATGTAGAATAATACATTTACCAAGGGATATTAATTCATCTTTTTCCTATTTGAGCTAAATCCACAGAGACTCTGCTACACCATATTTATCAGTGGATTCCTACGAAATACTTGTGGCTCATGGGGATGTTTGTTATGGTTTTTTTGTCTTATTTGACCCAAAAGAGTCTATTATGATTTTGAATTTTTAGTCCATTCTTGACTAAATTAGACTCCACAACGCTGTTAAAAGTAAAGCTTTGATAACTCCTTTAAATAATCACAAACTTTATATTATGTTGAAACTGCAAGTTTTTTTCTTTATACATGTTTATTTTAAATGTATGTTTGTTAGGACTCCAATCTGTGTGGTCTGTGTTTTTGTGTGTTTGTCTTCCTTCCTCCACCAGGCGGCGCCTGGTTCTGATTCTCCTCCTCACACACCTGCAAGGGGTTACCTCGTTAACAGAGTGCTCTTAAGCTGAGAACTGCCACTACCTCGACACCAGAGTGTTTGCCAGTTTAGGGTACTCTAGCCAAGCTGAGTTTTGCTGAGTCAAACTGAGTTTTTGTCAACCTAATTCTTACATTGTTTATTTGTTTTTGCCTCTCGGTAGGAAGTCATCCTGCAAACTGGATTTTTGGACCTTCTCTCCCTGGAAGGATCCACTGAGCTTCAAGTTGAGCTGGGGATACAAACTGGAGGTTTGGATCCACTTTCCCTCAAGGAATCATTTGAGCTTCACACTGAGCAAGGGATTAATCTGCACCACAGTCCGTTCAAGTACCGCAGGAAAACTGAGTGGCAGTCAGTCTTCTCCGTTCATCTACAAGCAACTGCATCCTGGGTAAACCCTGTCCGCCCTCCACCGTATGAGACAAACACGGGAACACATTCCTCACCTACTGGAGTCTAAGAGTCAACCAATTCTCTGGAAACGTGAGTCTGTCTACCTCTCCTCCTCTTCAACTTAGAGAATCAATTTTCCCACAGAACCTGAACTAAGTGTCTTCCCCTCACCTTTCAGTTCCGGTTTAGCAGTGTTCAGGGCAACACTGGAATCTCCATAAAACTTCTCAATAAACCTGTTAAACTTTTGTGGGTCCGAGCTCTTGACAAAATCATGACAATGTTATTAAAAGGTTCCTTATTTCAGAATTGATATTGCATGTGTTACTTCCTGTATAACTGGTGACTTTACTGACCTTTAAATATAATTGAATGATAAGAAAAATAAAAAATAAATGAAAAAAGTATTTTTTTCATTAAGATCCACAATTTGATTCAAATAAGCATGGTTTTTTACGTCTTTGTTCAATTTTCCGATTATCACTTTTATGAGGAAACAACCATGTAACTGTTGCACTCTTTGCAGCTTTGATAACGCAGTTGTGTAAAAGTCAGGAGAAACCGAATCAGTGTCTGATATGAGAGTAAGGCTGGACCTTTGAGAGAGCATTTTCTCTCTGGCTCAGTACTTGCAGTTGTGTGGATGGATTAGACCGCATGTTGAGAAGCACATTAATAATTAATAGGAATCCAGAATATAAGCTGTTCCCTGTTGTGCATTCAGCTGCAGCGGGATATAAAAAGAGTCTGGATGGACAGAATTATATAAATAGTAAGACGTGTTAATGACATATGGATACCAATGTTGGAAAAAATTTTGTTTCCTTTATGTTTTACTAACTCCCAGTCCCTCTGATCATCACCTGGCTTTACTAAATCTGGCTAATATATGGAACATTTTATTGCAAGACATGCCACAAACCACATGCTTGCATTCTCATATTCTATCAAAGATAAAAATAATTCAGTAACTAAAGTTTTATTTTGATAAAGGAATGCAAAAGTAATCATTACCCTTAAATTTCTTTCTGTCTCTGTCAGGTTACTAACACAAACACTTTTAGGGCACTAGTGGCCTTTAATTTTGAAAGACAGACAAAAAATTGTGAGTGAAGAGACAAGGAAGACCTGCATCAAAACAGGACAGCAGCATTGAGAACGGAGGCCTGCCGTCTGAACTCTGCACCATCATTGCACGCAGTATTTATCAAGATTGCATAACTGTAAAGTCAAACAAAAAGTAGCATGTAGCACTATAGCATCATGACTGAGGAGTGGCAAGCAAGGGAAATGCTTGCTGAGATTTGGAAAAAAACACAGAAATGAAACTGGATTTAAGTGTGGCATCTGCACTGTGGGAGCCTTTTGGATTCAAACTGAATGACAAGTTTATTACTCATCGAAATAATTTCTGAGACAATTTACTATCAAGCTAAATTTGTTATTTTAACAAGGCTAAATGGGACTAAATATAAGGAAAGAGCTGCAACCCAATAGTTTAGATCTGTATATATTTACGTGTTAGAATGGTCTACAGTCCAGAACTACTGTATATTCAACTGAAGCTGGGTCAAACTGTTTGTTTGGGTTCTAAATGGAATGAACTGAGTTCATTTTCCATATAATTTGACTGAGCAGGTGTTTTTTTGAGGACTGGCAAAAAGTTTTGGGCTCTAGATGTGCAAAACTGGTTGAAATACACCAAGAAAGAGCTGTAATTTAAGCAAAAAATGGTACTACAAATTATGAAGCAAATTTGATACTGAGGCAGTTCATTCTTTTTCAATTCATTATTATAGAAAAATAATAAAGCAATTTGGCTTAGCTTCCAATTTGCAATCAGGTGCTACTCGATCTATCACATAAGATCTGAACAAAATACATTGAGGTCTGTTATGATATGAGAAATGGATACTTTGACATGGCTATTTGTAACTGGGAAAAAAGCTATAGTCAACATTTTGTTTTTTAGTCTTGTGTCCATAGGATAGCTGGTGATGATCTGTGGTCGTCTCCTCTTTTGTAGAATTGTTTAAATTCAGGACAATGTCTTTCCAGCAGAAAAGTATTTTTAAGGCCATGTGACAGCATTTTAATCAGCCCAGACTTTGACTAGACCAAACATAAACCTTCAGGACTTTTTGTTTGTTTCTTTAGTGGTATAACTGTACGTTTTCTTAGTGTGTTTTGAATCATTGCTTTGAAGAACTGATACCTATTTCTCTCTGTAGAAAAAATAGCTGAAGTAGATTTTTTTCCTGAGTTTTCTCAGTGTGGTGTAGCTTAGGATACAAACACATCATGCAAGAAATGTAGCCTGATTAAAAAAGGGGAAAAGAGTCGTTCTGTGATTTTAGCATTGTCACAATGGAGTTTAATTAGCCTATCAGAACAGTTACTGAACAAACAGTATGATGTTTAGCGCTGATTTGGATTGTTTCTACTTTTGCACGTGTTCAGACCCCTCAGGGGAAAAAAGCTGGAGCATGTGAAATGTGAACTCGTGCCATCATTAATATTTAGTCAGTACTAGAGAGGACTTAAGGCACTCTGATAGTCTTTGACATAGGTTATATTAACTCGAAATGAGTGCATTGTAAGCTGCTTGAGTTGCTTGATACCAAATGTTACATGCTTGGCTGAGCAAATGACTGCAAGATTTTCATCAGCCTCTGCTGAAGACCGGGCTGCAATATTAAGATTTAACATTTCTGCTGACAAGCATTGGAGGAAGAGGCTGCTTTGTATTCCCTCTAGCCTGACTGAAGACCATCCAGCATCATATAAACTAGTAGGGAGAGTAGCACGCCATCAACAGGGCTGGCTGGCTGGCTGGCTGGCTGGCCCGACTGGCTCTGCCGTTCAGCTTCAAAGACCCGCCTGCAGGCATAGTTTCTAATATTGTCTCAGAGTCTGTTTTTCACAGAAGTACTGATGCATGACTGGCCTGAAAGAAACAGAGGAGAAACATCAAAAGTACTTTTGAAGTGTGTGAGGCTTGGTCAGACCACTGCTAAATGTTTCCACCTGAGTCCTGATTAGTATATAGAACAACCTCTGGTATTGTTGCTTCATCCTGATAAATATTCAAAGATAAACATCCCGATCATGCTTTTTTTATACGTAGACAGACAGGATAAAAATGGCTGCAGAGAAGGTAAAAGGGGCAAGATGAGCAGCTACATTTGTCTGTGTGACACTCATGTCAGGGTTAGTTATATAGAGCTATATCAGTCAGTAGAGGTTTACTCAAATTCAATCACTGGGTTTACAAACATTATACAATCCCCTGGCTGCTTGTTGCAAGCAGCCAGGGATGGAAGAAGTTTTTTTTTTTTTTTTTTAAATAAAGACAATAACAGAAGTTTTCCAGCATTTATTCCTTAAGCAGTCATTGAAATGTTGTGTCCTTACTTTTTGGATGTATACTTAAAATTACATCCTTTATCATTCCTTCCTTATGCCCTTTTTCTGTTTTCTATTGCACTTTTCTTCTTTCCAACATCCCTTCATTCCCTTTATTGCTTACTAAGTGTTTACTGCCTTTGCTTTCTAGAATCATTATTTCTTCCTTCCTTCCTTCCTTCCTTCCTTCCTTCCTTCCTTCCTACATTGTGTACAACCTCCTTACACTCCAGCCGTCTTTACTTACTTACCTATTGAAAGCCTACTTTCTTCAGGGACATCTGCTACAGTATAACCTCACTGTTCACTTTTGTGGTATTTAAACAGACTTAAAGTATGGCCCTTTTTGCATTAGAACCCTATTACCCTCAGAGAGAATAAGATGTGAGAGCCAGGGCTGCACACTGGGAAATGCCTGGTCTGTCACGCTCTGCCTGACTTCCGTCGTTTATCCCCCTTAGTCCTCACCATGTTGTTTTTTTGACTGTCACTTTAGATTGGCCTCACAGTACAGTAAGCCTCTGCTCATATCTAATTGGAGAGACTAGAGACCCATCTTGAGCCCTGTGGTGTCTCTGAATGTGGCCACTCAAGCACTCAGAAACTCATTAAAATTGCAAACGCAGCCCTTTCCTGAGCCTGACATTTTTGTATCAAGTATCCCTGATGACTTTTATAAACATAGCCAACCTGATGAAACGTGCTGATTTTCACTGTTTAAAATACACTTGTTCCATTTACAGGAACTCATTTATGTTATCATAAAACATGAGGGAGAAATGGCTTAACACTCCAGTAAGGTTATACTCATGATACCAAGTGGAGAATCCAAACTGGGATATTACGGCCATTTTAGCTTTTTGTTTTAACATTATTAATAATAATTCAACTTTGTTTATCTCACACTGGAGAAATTTAACTCTGCATTTAACCCATCCCCTTGGGGAGCAGTGGGCTGCCATTGTATGGCGCCAGGAGTCTTGCTCAGAGAGCCAGAGAGGCCGTCTGTGGGAGCAGGGCTTGAACTCAGAACCTCTGGGACCCAAGTGCCATGCCCTAACCACTAGGCCACCAGTCCTCTCAATATCAGGCCTAATTTAAAACCTGGAATTAATTATGTGAATTAATTTAGATAAATTTAGCCGTAATATTATTGTTAATAGCAAACTAGTACTAGAGGAGTAGCAGTGGAGACAGTTATTGTTTGTGTCAATAAAACATGCCCAGCTTTAATATGCATAGTTTTCTTTTGAGGAGATATCTACCACATTTAATTACATGGTAGAAACCAGGTCTTTTTTTTTTAAATCATGCTCAGAAAAAAAGACATCTGGTCTTTTAGGATGATTATACATACCTATTTAATAAATTAGAGTATCATAGAAAAATGTATTTGTTTAATTCACTTATTTCACTAAGTAAAACACATCATACATTATCACACCCAGGCTGGTGTCTTCTGGTCATTATTATAACGAGCAAAAGACATTTACTGCAAAATGTATCAACATTCCTTTCATTTGTAACATTCCATTCAATAATCCGTCCTCTAAATCACCAATGTCTTAGTCAAGTTTTTATTCTCCTTTCAAACTTATATATTATTGCGGTGTATTCCTGGTTCCTGAACCAATCATAAGAGAGTTCCCAGGGTTACAAAAAAGTGCAAAATATGTTTTTTAAAGTTCAAAAAAGAGCAGCAGCCTTTGATAAACATAGAAACCAGCAAGAAAACTGGATCAGACATACTCTTAACATTACCCAGGAAGTATTTCCACATCAACTTAGTGTGCCTGAATCATCTTCATTCGTCAGTTTTCATTTGAATGCACTCTGTGGTGTATAACAATTTCGTCATGACACAGGACAGAGGACAGAGGACACAGTTTTCAGGCAAGATAGACAGTGGGATTACTCAAAAAGCGTTTATTTAAAAACAGCAAATCAGAGTAGCAGTGGCTAGGGCATCTAAGACTGGAACCTCTGGTTTACCAGTTCAGTCCATGCCCAGAGAAAGAGGTGGGCTGCCAACAAGATGAGGAGGGCGCTGCCCAGAGTGTCCCGGAGTATGCAGCCCTGGAGAACATGTAGGCGTCCCCAGCCAGGTCAGGCAAACAGATGAGAACAGGCAGGCTCAGAGGTCCAGGAGTCCATAGACAGTTCAGGCAAACCGTTCAGATGGGGACAGGTAAGCCCAGTGGTTGAGAGGCAGAACAGGTCAGGATAAGGAAATCAGAAACACTAAGGTACGCTAAATACCTTCTCACCACTGGCACCTCAGAACCGGAATATCAGCCCATGATGACTGGATACAAGCCCCTTAAATAGAGAGAGGAGCAGGTGGATAAAATGAGCAGTGATTGGAAACCTGGCAGAGTTATACAGGTGAATGAAATGAATAATTAAGCCAGTCATCAGCTCCAAGATCATGACAGTTTTTTTTCCTCACAGCAAATGTGTTTATATGTTACATCTCACTAATATTAAAAAAACTGGATATTTGATTTGAAATGTGGGCTTTCTGAAAGTATGTTTAACACCTGCCTACATTTTCTTAATCTAAGAAAAGACCTTATCAGAATAAATGTCTTGATTTAGTTAGAGTATTTTACATAGCTTGTGAGGGATGTTTTTTATTTTTCAAATGTAAGCTTACTTAATCGGTGATCTGCTGGTGATCAACATGTTCCTTGGCTTGATCTCACAAAGTGATGGGTGGACATTACCCTTCAGGATTTACCACAAGAGCCCAGAGTGCATAATTTAATCCATTGGCTCATGATTATCACAATATACCATGCTTGATTTCTTTTTTCAGAAATACTGTGGTAATTTTATATGAGAAGTAATAAGATACTCATTTCAAAAGGTTCCACTTTTCTCTATTCCAAAAGTCTTGAGGAATATTAAACATGAGGACTTTGTGTTGTGTTTGACAGCATTTGGTTTTGTGGCGGAAAGCTCCCATTCATCAATCCATACCCCAGTTTTCTTCTCATTATAGCAACATAAGCTTTATCCTTAACTACATAACGTTTTTGAAATGTTGATCTTGGTTCTTTTATGACCTCCTGGATTAGTCGATAAACTCTTGGATTCGTTTTGGTAGGTCATTCACTATTAGGAGGGTTCCATCTTTTACCAGAGCCATAAAGCCCCAGAAATGCATTTGTAACCTTTCCTAGTCACTGACTTTGTTCTTATTAGTTCTGTAATTTCAGTAGATTTTAAAGATCATCTTGTTCAGTTTATTTTACTTATTGTTTCTACAGCTTTGGCACAAACTGAGCCTTAATGAAGTACTGAGATTTAGCCAAAAGATTCATTAAAATAGTTAATTCATGATTTAAGGGGAGCAGTAGTTACACTGTCTTATATGGTGAGCTTGGTTTCGGTAGCCCACAGTTCACATATGGGCTTTGCTTCTGCCTAAAGCATTTTATCTCTATTAGTTTTGTTCATCCAAAAACAGAGAATCATGTTTATGTTTTGTATCTGGAAGTGGACTTAAATCAGCTTCTTGGTTGTTGTTTTTTTTGAAGCTCTTAAGGATGCACCCAGCATATAAAGACAAACACTTATGCGCATCACTCAAACAAAAGGAGAATCTTAGTAGGGGCTCTCAGCACGTTTGTCACTCTGGCAGCGAAGCCTCCCATTCTGAGGATTGATGGCCTGTTTTTTTGCACAGGAGCTGCATGTCTCCCTGCATTTGCTGCCTAGTAACTGTCAGATCCGGACTGCGATTTATGCAAATTGGCAGGCAAGGCCTTGTGGGTCAGCCGTGATACGTGGTAAGACAATCATTGCAATAGTGTTCAAAGACAAGTCAACACTAACAGTCATCCTGCATATCCAACAAGGTCTGACTGCCAGTTGAGATACAATGAGATTGAAATGGTGTTAGTGTTAGAAACCAAGACAAAACTAACTTGTCATAAAGATTGAAATATAATGCCATAAATATAGTGCTATTTTGATTACTATAAGATCTCACAGGTGCAGTAATACAGTACATTGTCTTTTATTGATTATGACAAAAGCTATTAAATTATGAAACAAATAAACAGCAAATATGAATTACTATTTTATAAATATACATTATTTATTATGTACTAGGTCACAATGGTTAACTGAATTCAACATCTAGAATCAGTGTGAACATTTTCCACTGGGAAGAGGGATGTCTGCACATCAATTCAGTTTATAGCGCAAATTCACAGCCCATGTCATTTTAAGGCCTTTTGCATTCAGTCATATCATACAGATATATTCCAAGACAGGTTCATACAACACATTCCAACAGATTCCTGTTTTCAAAAAAGTTGTAGTGAGATTCAGTATATTTTTCCAATAGGGGGTTTTCAGGTGACGTCACACTCACGTGACTACTCAGCGCGTCCGCCATATTGGGTGGCAGTCGTTTCGCACCGTTGACCCTGCATTGTATGACGCCTTAGGCAGTATTGACAGTGAAAAATGGTGAAAACGTGTGTAATTGTTGGTTGCACGGCCCGTGGAGGTGGAGATTAACGCTCTTTCTATCGCATACCAGCCGTAATCATGAATCAATGTGAAAAAACAAAACAGCTATCTGAACAACGCCGTCACCTATGGCTGACACGGATATCCAGGTCCGATTTGGACGGTGTTAAGCTGGAATACGCCAGAGTCTGCAGTGCTCACTTTGTCACAGGTAATTAACTGTCAAGCATTTAAAACATGTAAGAATATATTAATAATAGGGCTTGGGCGTCATGACGTATTACTTTCCGTGGCCGCAATGTTGACTGCCTCCGCCGCCGCTACTCAGACTACTGCCTATGACTACCGCGTAATGGACTCCCTCTCTCAGCCGTGTTTTAATTTGATTAATTTCACCTTAACTTGAAAAGGCTCAAATATGTGAGAAACCCGGAGGGTTTAGGGAGGTTTGGCAATTAACGTTACTAACCAAACCTTTGAAACACATAGCAGCTAGTTAAAAGTACATTACATGCCTGAGTGGTTGTTAGCACTAACGGTTAGCACTGTTTGCTGGCTTTATGAGCTGCAGCTCCTGAACCCATCCATACGTAAACTGCACATGAGACTCCAAGGACTTGTAGCTTTGGAACTGTTCTGAAGTATAGGCGCTCACACCACAATGGACTGTGGGAGCCGTCCTACCCCGACAGAATTTGCAGTCTACACTTCATCTCTGGTAAATACAACTTAATTTTGCACTGGTTATTGTTCTGCTTAAATAATTAAAGCCGCGAGCGGCGTCGATCGGCCCTGCAGCCAAACGCATTCGCGCACCGCCGGCCGTTAGCCACCTAGCATAGCGAGCCCTGCGTCGGATTGTTTACATTTTTACCATCTTATTAAAACTCACCCGTCCACGTATGATGGCAATTTCCTTCATGTACATCACTTCGACATCTCGTACCCAACCAGATGTGAACTGGTTGTGAGCCTCTAGACCCTTGTACGCTCTCATTTCCTCAAGAGTGTGCAGAGGGTTTTCACTGAACACCAGGTAATGAACTATGTCGCCGTGCTCTACATTTGGCCAATCATCTGGATTAGTGCTAAACAAGGCACCGTGGAGGGCATAGGGGTCCATTTGGTCTATCACGGAACATTTCCTCAGATATGTTCCATGATCTGGTGGCTCTAGCGTGCTGGCGTACTTATCCATTCGCGACATGATATATATGATATACGATAATATGCCACCCAAGATGGCGGACCGGAAGCTGGCCAGTGACGTCACTGAAAACCCCCTATTGGTGAAAAAGTTTTCAATCTAACGTAATTTTGCCGATTGCATTAGGTCACTACATGCATTCACTCCTCTTGGATGAGGATGTCAGAAGACAGTACTGCATTGTATATGTATTGCAGAAATCTCTCATACCCAGCATGTGTGTAGTAAGGGGAAAGAAAAACTCCCCTTTGAGAGGAAGAAACCTGCAAAACCAGGATCGATGAGTGGCCTTTTATTCCAGCTGACAACGGTTTGAGAAAACAGAGCACACACAAAAAGAAAACAGAAGCGCTGATTAAGCAGTAGTTTCTATGCCAAAGAAAAATGTAAAAGGTTAATTGTTATAGTAGGTCCTTTACTGGCTTTATCTATGAGAGAGAAACGACTAAGCAGGTGAGCTCTGAGCCAGTTTTTTGAGGATAAAAGTCAGCACATTCAGTAAGTTGTGGTCAAAGCTCAATCAGTAGTTATCAGAAACAGTGTTGCTTCCATTTAAGCTGCTTGCAGCTCAGCTACAGTCTGCACTATGATGCCATTTCTTTAGGTCATAATTTACACTGCGTGCGATCTGATCTGCTCAGCTGCCAAGCCTGGAGGTGCTCAGAGAAGCATGCACAGATCCACAATAAAAGAAAAAAATCAATGTGATAGTCAGACCAAAACAACTGGAATGGAGACATAGAACAGCAGTTAAAACTATCTCGTTTTTTGGTTTGGCTGTTCATTTACATTCAGATATTTTCAGGGGTTTTGTCTTACAATGGAGGAATTATCTTAGTTTTTAATTCATTGCATTTCAAGTGTATCTAAGGGTACATACATATACAGTGAATAACCACAAACTAACTATGGCATCATACATATGTGTATATTTATTATTAAATGTATAGATTTATTATTAAGTGATGATTCCAAGGAAGTCTTTAGTGAATTATTCGGAAAATATGAATGCAGTGAACGGTTTTTCTGCTGGATCAGTGAGTTGGACTTGGCTTCAAGCAAAAATAGAATTGAGTCAAATTTGGGTATATTGACAGACAAGCTACTGCTGTGCATAAGCCTTGTAAAAAGTTTTATACACCAAAATGGGTGCATATTTGCTGCTGCGTTTGGATCACAGTGAAACCAAGTTGCAAGGAGCCTAAATTAGGATTTAGACATTCATTTCCGGGGCAACGTGTATCATTTCTAGAAGTAGAACATGAAGATGTTTCCAACAGTAGCTTAGCCAAAATTTTTCTCCAGGATTATAGCTCAGCCAAACAGAATGTCAGGACAGATGTGGCCACAATGAAAACAATAACAGAGAGAATACAAAGTTAAAAGTCNATGTCAGGACAGATGTGGCCACAATGAAAACAATAACAGAGAGAATACAAAGTTAAAAGTCAATATAACAGCAAGTAATACAAAATTGGAGAGCAGTAGAGGAAAAAATTACAGAACGATAGAACGTGAACATCGTGTCCTCCAGCAGCTCAAACCTATACAGTAGCAGCATGAGAACAGAGATAGCCCAAGCAGGGGCGGATCTAGAAAAATATTTATGGGGTGGCAAGAGGGGGGCAGGAATTTTTGAGGGGTGGCAACATATGGCATTTGTTTACGCTGAATTTAATCTCAGTTATCACAGTTTGGTGAGAATATTATGTACAATAAGTGTTTCATGTGAAGCAGTTTATATCAGAAATGCATCGTACAATGAAATCTCACTTAATAGGAGATAGAAGAATGATAACACTGCTTCTAGAGGGGCATTATCACAGGAAAGGTATTAAGGTAAGACACAGGTGCTGAGTCGCAGATGTGTGAGATTGACTGTCAGAGAGGCAGCTTTGCAGCATTTGCACAAGAAGAAACTATAGAAAGAAAAAGTTACCCATCAGAGATCTATGGACTGAGCTGTACTAAAGTCATCATAACTACACAGTAGAAATAAATGGGTCAAGGCACCCAAACAAGGTACCGGACATTCATGTATTGTTTACTCTGAACACACATTTACCCCATTTGTTCCTCAGTAACTTGACATATAGCAGTTAAGGCGACATGAAAGGGACATTTCATGCATGTAAATAATATGCTGTAGATAGAGCTGCTGGATCAACAAATCAACAAAAAGGCAGGTACTGTATGTTACATCAAAATCTCCACAAATCTGAAAAGAAGCAACATAAAAATAAATTTTGCTTCCAATCTGTAAAAGTACAAAACATTTTGTGAGTAGGTTCATACGGGTCATTTCTGGATAGTTTCATACTATATATACAAAAAAAAAGAAACAACAACACTGCTTCATATTAAGCAGGATTTACACCAGTATCACAATTTTAAATTTACTTTTAACACTTTTGATTTTATTAAAGGAAATATCAGATTTTCTCAGGTGCCAAAACAAAATGTAACAGCTCTGTAAAGGCTCACCAGAGAGCATAGCATAAAGTTAACATGACTATAACAGCTGAAAGCAGTGATTTCCATGTTGCTCAGCAAAACGCTTCACAACTTTATTTAGATCAAATCCCTTTTTGCGTTTTCAAACTTGATAGTCTCTTTTCTGTCATAGTTGACCGCAAATATGTCTTTATGAGCCTGAGATGTCTGGCCTAACTAACATTATAGTTAGAGAAATAACGCTCTGCAACCTGATTTTTATCATCTCAAAATCAGCATTGCAGCTATGCTAGCAACATTGTGCTTTCATTATGATTTAATTTCTCAATAGACAGTTTTTACCTGTTTCATCCCGTGTTTCCTCTCCCCATCACCCCTGGCTCCCTCACCCTGCTCCACCCGGTTTTCAAAACAATCAGTCTCAGTCGCTCTCGCATCATTTCGTGCTGCATTCACTGCAGTCCGACATTGGAAATTAGCGGTCGCAATTCTCAAATTATCCATAATTTATAAGCCTCGCCACCCCTACAGCCAACTGGGGTGGCAGCAGGGGTGGCAAGGCTGTCTTTTAGGGTGGCAGTTGCCACCCTATGCCACCCCAGTAGATCCGCCTATGAGCCCAAGCTACTCTAACTATAAACATTATCAAAAAAAGGAATGTTTTAAGCCTAGCACTTAAAGTACACAGGGTGTCTTTTTCACGGACTAGCCTGACAGATCTGCCTTCCACTGCACTTTCAGAAACTGTAGTAAACCTGCATTTTGAAAGTAAAGAGCTTTTTTTTAGAACATAAGGAATAATATATGATGGAGCTTTTTTGAAATGAAGAAGAATATTTCATTCTATTTTATTCTGGCTTTTAAGATTCACATCAAATTTTAATCCAAAATTGATTTCTTGTTGAGATTTTAGGGATTTTTTCCCCTTATTTTTACTACTTTGGTTTCTGCTTTTGGTTTAACTCATACGCGGTTGTCCCTTAGACCAATGACATTTTTTACCTTTACAGTTTTACTTTAACAGTCATTTTAAAAACGAAGGTGTTGCATTTTATCCCATATTGGGATGGCATAACAGCTATCAAATGTGAGGGTAGGGGGTCTACAAATTGCAACCCCAGAGCTCTTTGTCCAAATTAATACACCGTATTAATAGTTTGTTACTTAGTTTTGTACCACCATGAATAACCACTGAAAAGGTTTGTCCATATTTAAACGGATATTGTAAGCTCAGGTGTTGCAGGTGGCATTGGGCGTGAGTCCATGACATTGCCATCCTTTGATACAAACAGTTGGTCTTTCTATCCCTGCAACAGCTGTGCTCGTTTGGTGCCTGGCACACTTTAATTAGAGTGAATACATTAGGTCTGTGTGAGATCTTGCTACCTGGCAAGAGGTTGAAGCGGGGCAGGGACAGCGAAGCGACAGGCTGCATTGGTGGTACACTAGAGCCCTGCTGTAATGACCCTGCCAGGCTGGCACAACACTTTCACCTGGGGGAACGCTGCGTCTTTCCAATGACAGATGGAGGGCTGCAGAGACATAGGAACTCTGCTGGATCACTGCAGTTTCACACTGCAACTATTAGAGCTGACAGTCTGCCAAATATGCCAACAAGTCTGTGTGTTGGTCCCACCTATTCCTGGTAAGTAAAAGGAAATGGACACACAGCCAAAACACCAAGCACATTTTGAACCACAGTCATTAAGTATAAGTGGTTGTGTTGGGAGGAAGTTAAAGGTACTGTGAGTTCTCAGTTTTATTCACTTCTTAGTTATCATTTACGCTACAGTACAATCCATAACTCAAAATAGTGTGTACTTTATCATGAGAAAAAAAACCTCAATAGGTTTATATAATAATAAGTTTTCCTTTAACATTTACATGTGACAAAATGTACTGAGATGCATTGAGTTTTACAGACTTATTTTGGTAATTGAAACAATTCTAAAATTAATTTCAAACTATTTATTTCCATGACTGTGAAGGTTATTTATTCAAATTTAGCAGGCACTTAAAAACTTTTCAGAAATAAAATATACTTCATCAAGGGAAACTGCTTAAATGCTTTTTCTTAAAAATATCAAAAACTGTAGTGCCATCGACTGATCTTTTTTAAGATTTCGTCAAAAACCTTTGGAATTTTTGTCCAGAAATACTCAATAGTCCATAAATAGTGGCAATAAAAAATTGCCACTATTAAACAAAAAATTTTATTATTTCTGTACAGAAACTCTGAGCACTCATCTGAAAACGTTATCTACAACTGTAAATGCAAGTATTTTTGACATGCAGTATTAGTGGGTGAAAACATGAATGTGTAGTGATTTGGGCTTTCACAGCACCCACTTGAGTAAGGTGGGTGCTAAATAGTTTTGATTCCATTTTTTCCCCTACTGCAGATAAACATGCATGTGTGTGTTGCATGATGTGAATGCATTAACTAACTGTGGTGATTCATTTTCACTGAGAGACATATGGATTTGCTTTTTTGTAATTAAAAATTAAGTCTTTTTTATTATTATTTCTGTCTGTTCTTGCAGAGAAGATAAGTGTCCCTAACTTGACTGCTAACTGCTACTCATTAAGATTATTGCTCTGAGTGCTGAGCAGTAAATGAAAGGGACTCAGATGAGCCCATTAGCGATCACTTCCTGTTTGCTCTCATTTCCATTTTGTGTAATGAAAATGAACTGACTTCCTCACTGAGGTAGCTCTAACATACAACACCCAACAGAAATGAGCAAAACATGATCCATTCACCGATCTCCTCCACATTACCTGCTTTATCTTTCTATGCATATCCTTTATTTGTTCTATCCTGTATTTCCAATTTGTGTACAACCTTAACGTGCCACTAATCCATCAAGAGACAACACTGTAGGACAAACATTTAAACTTCCACTTTAAGATAATTTGGAATTTTATTTTAATCCAACAAATTATTATTATTTTTTTTTTTTGCATGTTAGAATGATAAAAAAAATATGTTTTTTTTTTTTAAATCTAGAATTTCTTATTTCATTACATTTATTTTTACACTGTCTGAGAAATTGTTGATCCGTGCTGTGTAACACTGTAACTTTGGACCCATTTAGCTAAATTTTTGATAAATCAACTGATATTTTTAGGTCAATATACAGCACTCCTTATTTATCAATTCTCTTTAACTGTAACTTCAGAGGGTCAGATCTGAAGGAGTTGTGACCTAGAGCTTCACTTTAAAGGTATAGTGGAGGATGTTCTTTTTCCAGGTGGATCATCAAAACAAGTGGTCCACTTAATTGTCAATTATTCTGGTGATATGTTTACGTAAGCCTGTCCTAAATGCTTGTCCC
Source organism: Cyprinodon variegatus (assembly GCF_000732505.1). NCBI lineage: Eukaryota > Metazoa > Chordata > Actinopteri > Cyprinodontiformes > Cyprinodontidae > Cyprinodon > Cyprinodon variegatus. The sequence continues at coordinate 1,786,643 of NW_015150454.1, read as the reverse complement.
CATTTTCACTTTTCGGTGGTGAGTCTGACATAGTGGAAAAATAGCAAATCTTGTCATAGAAAGTAAGCTTGTATGAGTGATGCAAACTGCAACTTTTAAACAGAGAGTGCACGAGGAGAAATGGGCTCATGCATACTCTCACATGGGTTTAATAGGCGTTCCATCTCTGGAGTGGGTACAGGGTTTTGCATGTGCATATTTTAAAAAGTTGAAAGGGCGGATCTTTTCAAAAATTCATGAAAATCCTGCACCATACCTTTAAGGCTGTCTAAGCTTCCCATCAAAATGATTCATAAGTATAGATTTTTAAATCGTCGTGTTTTTTTTTTAATTCAAAAGGCCCCGCACCTGACGATTAAATAATAATTGCGATTAGAACAGATCTTACACTGTGTGATGTGCAGCTAAATGACGACCACAGCACACCACACAGAGTGGTTTCACCCATTGGCAGTTTCTGATATGGGCGACACTAAGTAATATATAGGGCAGCATCGAAACAAAATCCCCCAACCACACGCAAGCCCTCACCCATCCCTGACCACAAACGCACCACCACTGGGCACTAGGGGCACGATGAATGAAAAAAACCAAACAAATAAAGAATTTATTTCTTGTATATAACAGCTTTTGTGCATATGAATCTATAGCAGAGGCATATTACAGATGAGCCCCCTCACCACAACCATCACCACACACAGCCCACTCCTCCTTTCTGCATCCTCTCACTGCCTCCAGGTGCTCCAATGTGCATTCCCTCAAGCGAAAGAGACTGTTTGAGCAGGAGTGAGTGTTTATATGGAGGAGCAGTGGTGCTAAATATGGACTCAAATTAAAGGAAGCTCTCAGGAACTTAAAAAAGGAAGTGAAAGAGGGAGAAGGAGATAGATGTCGTGGTGAAAGGAAACTTCTCCAAGTGGCTAAAAGATGGCAGGTAAATGAAGTATAGTAGCTGGAGAATCTGTGTGAAGGCGTGCACATATTTGTTAGTTTAAACTGCTGCAAGTAAAATTTACTGTAGTCTTGACTTAGACTTATACAACTATTATTGTGATTTTGTATACACATAGTGTATACTTAACATTTGTTTCATACAGCTTTCAGACAGTAGATGAGCAGCAGCTTAGCATTGAACATAATATTTCCATTCCATCAAGTACAGCAGTGATCAAATGGAAACTGTGGAAGAAAAAAAATTGTGCACAATATTTACATATCTCCACTTTAGAAATCAAAATGTGCTCACCCTAATTCTTATATAATATCAGTGCTGTTGTGATGTATCAGATAAGTCTAATTAGATTAAAATTGTAATTAAAATCTAATGTCTTTATATGTGGTTTTGCTGCTTTAGTTTTGAAACCATACAAATTACACATCTGGTTTGCTTTTGTATGTGATTTGGCTGTGACACATGTAACCTAAAACATGTAAGCCTAGAAAATGTCTGAAATGTGTAAACTATTTCCATGTGGGAATAAACTGCATTTCATAACATATGCTTAAGTCTTCTGAGGTGGCTTAATGTCATCATTCTGATGCTTACCAGAATGCATCAAGACTTTGTTATATTTAACAAAGTTCATTTCACTCAAGTATGAGGAAGGAGAGAAAGAAGGGAAGAGTGATTAACAAATGGTTAAGGGAACAGGTTGGTCTAATACTGGGTGGAAATGTAGGACAAGCCATCTGATATCAAGTGATTCCTCAATATTTGTTATGTTGAAAACATAAGCAAGATGTGCAATTTTTTTCGAACCTATTTAATAATATTTGTTTGATAATATTACTTAGTGACGAAGAACACAAACAGAAAGACACAAGATCAGTGAAGAATAATGTTTTGGATAAATTGCATTTTTAAGAGTGGTTGTAATGCAAAATATTTTTCTCTTGTACTTTAGTAATATTATCATAAAGTAACAATACTCTTACAGTAAATAGATAATGTACTATAAACTGTGTTATAATCTTGGGATCGGTTTTCTGTGGGATTTCCTTCTTAGCTTTGTCGTTAGCCCACCTATGCTGCCTCTCTTGTGCCGTCTCGCACATCTCTTCCTCCGGCCTTGCCTGGTCAGTGACCCCGCTCTTGTTTTGTTTACATCCATTCGTAGCACTCCGCAGCTTTTTAAATGGTCAAGAGTGGGTGTATATAAAGCATTTTGTGACCGTGGGTGTTGGTGGTTGTAGATGTGGGATCGATGCCTGGTTTTTAGGGTTCTGAATGGCATATTTTGTGGAATTGTTGAGAGCTGAATTAGGCCGCTTCAGCCAGGCGCCGCCACGAAGAATTACTGATAAGTTTCGATTAAATAAACATGACCAACAAAGAAGAAAAAAATTAGATGCTTTATTAGCCGTTTTTGAGAGAGGGGAAATCATTACAATAAGAAAAGGAGTGGAGAAGGTGCGAGCAGTGGCTCTCCTTGCTACAGTGGTGAGTTGTTGTGTTTCTTTCTTTAGGAAACACTTTCTGAATGGCTACACATCACTTTTACCAGGCTGTGTCCTCATACAAGCTTGGGGAACGCCACGCACTACATCAGACCAACACCATCCAGCATGTTGGGTTAACCCAATTTGCAATCAGAACAGTCCCTACAATCTTCTTAGCAGACCCAGTAACTTTTACCACATTACGCACAGCAGGATTATCTCCCTGATAATTGGGGCCCACCCCTCCGTAAGGTCCTGGTATTGGGGAGCAGAAAGCTGTACAGTGACATTGGAACCATTTGAAATGTGTATGTGTGTGGGAGTGTGTGTTTAGAAAAGTCTCTTATTTTAAAAAATATCAATTTTCACCTCTGTTTCACATGTCTAAAGTTCAGTCATCTTTAAAATAGCTTCAGCCGAACCACTAATTCTGGTTCCAGGGGAGGAATTTAACTACGGTATGTTTAAGCGCCTTTACTGCAATAACTTTAAAAGGCTCCACAGCAAACGCTAAACATATTTGTTTCCAAAGGAATGTAAATGTAATTAATAGAAAAACACAGTTTAAACTCTCAGCAGTGGAATCAGAAAGCAAACAGAAATCATAAATGCTCTGACCCTATATCTAGTTCACAACTGACTGCTTTACAACTGTTTTTAATCTACCAGTGTCTCAGCTGCACCCAATCAGTTAATAGACAGCTAAAGTATCAATTTTGTCTCTATATACCAATCATCTTCTTATCCAGCAGCAAAAAAGACCATAATGGAGAACTGCATTTGAACAACATAATGTAAAAGCTTTCATACTTTGGTAATTTCTTTCACCTAAATATTAAATCCAGCCTGAAAAAAAATGTTTTTACAGAATGAAAACATTCTTCCAGGGTAATTATTGGCTTTGTCCAGGTGGTATACAGTTTTCTGGTGGTAAAGCAAAGTAAAGTGGATTTCTCCTAAATGTTTGTTTATTTGAGCAGTCTTTTAACATGACCAGAGGGGCGCATTTATGAAAAGGCAATGTAAAAAATGTTTTAAGCAAAAGCCCGACATAGTGCAATGTTAGAGGGGCCAACATTAGCTTGACCACTTGTCAGCTGCTACAAGTTTCATTTTCTTACTCTTGTGTGGAGCTTGAGGTGCACTTATGGCTAGTATTTTATGAGCCATCTTTACAAACTGTGAGTGTGCAGCACAGTTTGGGAGTTTGTAGAGACAATCATGTAAAACAGAGGAAAGCCCATTTTACATGTCTGACAATTATAAGGGTCTGTATGTGGAAAAAATACAAAAATGTATGTTTTAAACTTGAGCCTTGACCTTTAATTACATGATCTAAGTAGTCGTTATCAAAACAGATATCAGACAAGTTTTTGGTTCTCTGATCTTAATTTATCATGATGGATATTATTTTATTATATTTATTATATTTTATCATTATATAAAAAAAAACAAAAAACAACAGCAATAAAAAAAAAGTTTAAACTGTAAATTTACAGTCATAGGTTTATATAACTGTTTTTATATATGTATTTATTTTATTTTATTTTATTTTATTTTATTTTTTTTACTATTTTTCTGCACTTTAAAAAAAATGAAATTGTCCAGGGAGCTGTTCCACACGAAATTTCTTTTTGTTTTACACTTGTGTAAACAAAATGACAAATAAAATCAGTCTAAGTCTTAGATATGGTGTTGTCTTTAAGCGCTTCTCTATCACTTTTTGATCTACTGGTCAAAAGTTATTTTCTTTCAGATTTCAAAAAATGAAGGGATACCATTTAAATTTGCAACAGTGCAGTGTTGACAGTGTCCTTAATGTGGAGGCTACAGGTCTTTGTCAAGTTTTGCATTGTTACTTTAACATTTAGTTCCCCTTTTTTCAAACAATATTTTTTTTATTTTTTGCTGCTTATCAGATATATGTTTTTATTCAAACTGTATCCTTTTTTAATTTTAGCATTTATCTTGTTTCTTCTTATGTTGAGGGAAAGTATTGGCAATTTAATTAGTTTATTTACTTATTCATAATTTGCGAGTTTGTTGATTGTTAAGTAATTGCTTTGATCTTTATTTATCTCTTAATCTTTTTGTAATCTACCCATCTCTTTATTTAAAAAATAAATAAAACGAGCCCCACTCTCAATGAGGGCAAATAGAATAACACTGTGGGAGAAATGATGCTCTTTGTTAGATAAACCTTCCTGTTATTTGAAGATGATTAGAACTGAGTGAAGGAGTTACTTTAGTGCAAATGTAGTTGTAAATATCTATTTTGAGCTAGATTTAGCATAGTGATGAAAGAACATTTCACCCCAGTGACCAAGGTTAGTAAGGGGAGAGAGAATTCATGGCTTTGAATTTTCAGAATATCAGTTTCTATATTTACGCAGCAGATATGCTTTTATTCATTTTAATCTTAGTTCAATAATTAAACAGTTACTCAGGTCTCTGATCTAAACAGGGCCGCTACCGTTCTAGTTAAACCCTCTAATAAAAACATTTTTCATGTTCTTTCCTTTAAAAGTATTGGGTCCTAGTTGCCAGTTGTCTCCAGTGGCAGTGTTTCAGTCTGCAGTGAGGGGAGTTCTTGTGTCTGGTATGTGTTAGTGACATAACTGATAACAAATGAAAGCTGTATCACACACCCTGAGGCAAATACTTGTGGTAGGGCTAGAAACTTACTTGCAGCAAGAAAACAGGGAGGATAACCAACCATTACCATAGGAGAAAAAGTGTATTAGTGACTAGGTTAGGAGGAAACAGAGGCTGCTCTTAATTTGCACAGCCCATATGCCATCCAAAAGTACTTACATTTAATTGGGGACAAGCATGCACAACCTCCTGAAGGTTGTATAAGCAGTGATGCTACGTTGAAATCTTTAACAGGCAAGGTCGTATTGGCAAACCGACAAGAGGAGCATTATAATGTAATGCTCTGTATTCTGTGACACTGACCCTTTTCTCTGCAACAGCATCAATCTTCTCAGTGTCACTCACAGTGTCATATCCACCCTGAGCAAAAATCCTCCATGATCTGACTTGTAACAAACATAAAGAAAGTCATCTTTACTCCCACCCATTATAATGAACATTTTATTGCTGCCACCCTCCCACCACCGCCACACCAAGTCTCATTTCATGTTTTCCCCCTGAGGAGGAGAAAAAGGAACAACAGATGATGAGACTTTTCACTCAAACCAAAAGCCATGTGGAGAGGTGCTCCTTTGAGGTGATAGCAAACGCAGATGTGAAGGAAAGGCTTTGCCAGAGAGGGCTGATGTAACAGTTTGCTGCGGGTTTCTGGTGCTCATTTTATTCACTCCTTACAAGCTGTGCAGCGTTGTCAGGGGAGCCGTTAGCTCGGGCATGTGTGTTTGTGGGCGTATGAAAAAAAAACATGTGGAGGAACATCGAGCACCTGAGCTCGAAGGAGCTGCAAAAAAACACGGTTACTATGGATATGGGGCATTATTATATGATACAAATAAAAGTTTTGGAAAGTATTTATGTAACATGATTGTATGAAGTTAGAAATCATTTATATTTTATTTATTTATTTTTTTCCAAAGTTGTATTTATTTGTTTTTTTTGCAATTAGAAGGTTGTTTAGCTGGATTTATCTGACTTTTAAGCCATTCTCTTGCATTTTTTCAACAGCTTCACACTAAAATGTCAAACTTAAATGTATTTAGACTTTGATTGGTCTATTTTAAAACTCAAAACCGTTCATCTTTAGTTCCGGCTCTATGTTTATATTGTGTTTCTTCTAACAGATATTTTCTATTCCTGCACTTATTAGGAGCTCTGTGACAAAGGAAAAGAGCTTCCAAACAGCATGATACTGACACATCTGTTTCACTCTAGGTTTAGGGTTAGTGTTTATGAGGATTTTTTGTTATTGTTGCATAGAATATACTCCTACTGTAAATAGTTTGTCTAATGCATCTGACCAAAGCACAGTCTTAATTTCACACAACCTTTGTTTACTCTTATAAAAATAACCCCAAACACCAAGAAAGTTCCTTTTAAAATACTCAAGAGGTATGAATACCTTCCCAAGGCTTTTTATTTTTTTTATTGCCAAAGGCAGTTAAATGAGGTCTTTTTACTCATTTAACTGATATTGTTTCGTTTTCGACAACTATATGATCATTTCAGCTCAAAATATAATTGGTAGGGCCTCCTTATTCCCATTTCCTGAATATTAATCTTTGTTTGTCTCATCAGTTGAGACATTAAGTCATGTGTTTGTGTGCTTGATGATATATATGAAGACAACACAATCTCTCACGCACTAATGGGACTTTTTTTTTACTGCTCCTCAAAGCTTTGAGTGCTTTATAACTGTGCAATTAATTGCACAAAATTTATATAATTTACCTTCAAATATTAAAAGAAATATTTTACACTTGTGTTGGTTAAACAGCCACACAACCTCCATCAACCTATTCACGGCTGCATCAGAATAATTTTGACTTGCAGGAGCCTTAAAGCTACAGTGTGTAATAATTACAGGGATATACAGTCAGAAATGTAATATATTATACATAACTATGTTATTTATCATCATCTGCGAGTTCAGCCTCTTAACCTTAATATTTGCGTTGCCTTAGAATTCGTTATTTATAATTACATAGGAGCGGGTCTCGCAGCCATGGAGGCAGACATCTTTGCGCTACGGCAGCGCAGAGCCAACAAACTAGCGATTGCGAGATCGCCAAAAACGTCACAACGATGTAGAAAAAATAACGGGTATATTTATTATCTTAAGTCTACATGAAATCTATACCCTACACAGACTAATGAAATACTGTCTGTAAAATTATCTATGTAAACAAACCTCATCACTTGAGAAGGTAGGCGATGCGGACGTCGTGGAAGACATTTTGTCCCGTAACGCTCGCCGTACTGTTGGGGGGGAGAAGCAGTGGGGGGGAGATGTTCATGTTGCTGCAGTCTGCAGTCTGACCGCTAGATGTCGCTAAAAGTTACACACTGTAGCTTTAATATCTACTAGCAAAATGATATTTAAATTTATTTTAAAAAAGGACTTCATCATCAGAAGAATATGCATTTCTAATCTACGTTTAAGTTTGAATCCTTTTTAAAGAGTTGTTAATAAATAAGAATTTAAGCAGATCCACAAACAGAAGACAGATTATGAATGGGTATTCACAGTCAAATAAGATATGATGTCTTCTTTGCATTTTACGTCGTAGATGTTCTCTGAGGACACTGTTTCAAAGAGAAGAGGACAAGTTATACTTAGACCTAGATAAAAGTGTGTTCTGATTTTCTTCACCAAACGACAGATGTACAAAAGTAATTTAGGTCAAATCGTGTTTAAATTGTCTGCTTATTCATATTCTAAAAGCTTCCTACTAATGGAATTAGTCACAAGTTTGATTGGAGGGTGTTAGCATAGAGTCTTAAGGTGAAGGAGATAATTATTCACCTTTTACGTCATCTTTACGTCATCTTCTGCACTACTCTCAAACAAAATGTAGAATGTTCTAATAAGAAAAGCAATTTTTGAATTTAACTGAGTGTGTTGACCAGTCTTATTAAGATGGATTATTGTTATTTATATAGATTTGACACATATCAGTCATCATCCACTGGGTTAAACTATCAATAGATCTGGATTGTTTATGTAAATGTAGTATTTTTAGGTGTTTTAGTGTTTACTATTGATCTATGCGTTGCAACATTTTAACCCAGTTAAGCTGAGTACATAGGGGCAAGGCTCAGATCTAACAAAAACCTGCTACAGCTGAAGCTGAAGGACAAAAAGCTGTTTAATATAGTGTATATCCTTTAGGGATTTCTTTAGCCTGCTGGACTCCCTGCCTTCCCGCTCATCCACTCGTCTCCCCGCCCTTCAGACGTCCTTGGATAAAAACCAACCACTCTGGGTGGATGTAATTCTGGAGATACATGGTAAACTCTTGACCCGTCTGTGTCGTGGTCTCTCTGTTAGATGCTATTACGTGGGACTCTAATAGTGGCTGACATTCATTTGCCCACTAAGGCTATCACCTTCTCCATTAGAGCGCTGATTTCAGTCTCTGTTTTTGAACTTGTGCCACCGAAGGATGCGCTCATGTTCAACAAAATCCAGGGTGAGGTAACCATTCACACTGCAAAAATAATAAATAATCCTGCAGGAAAAGTGCTGGGGCTCTGTCTCCTGTGTACTGTAAAGAAAGTAGACACCAAGAGACACTGAAGTTCAGAGGTGCCACTGCTGGATTAATCTGGGTTATCCAGGAGTTTAGACACTCGGCATTTAGCAGCTCTAAAATCTTTTGGAAGTAGATTAAAGTCTTCTTTTTCCGCAACAATTTTTTATGAGTTCAGGTCAGGTTTGACCTCATCATGTTTTTTGATGAGGTCAAACCTAATTATAAGAAGAAAAAAAAAAACAGATTAAGAACATATGAACCAACATGAAAAATGTTCTGTTTCGGTCTCATTTCTTTAACAAAGTTTATATAAGATTAATTATGATTTTCTTTCATGTTAACATTTTTCTTTCCACTGTTCCATAAAGTATACAGCTAATAGCTTTCCTGTTAAAAGTTTCTCCTACCTGAGCATCAGATATACCATTGGCCAACATTTCTCTGTAGGTTGGCAAATGTTTTTTCTTTTTTCTTTTTCCAGTTTCTATTAGTCAAAAGAACAACAGGCTACTGATGATTCAGCAAAAAGGAATTTTCATGTATACATGGTTTTCTCCAGGAACTTGGACTTCCTTCCATGGTCCAAAAACTATAAGTCTTAGGTAATTGGTTAATTGGTAAACTTAAATGTCCCTCAGTTATGAGTATATGTTTGCAGTGCTTGATAATATGGCCAAAACTTTCAGAATATATGTTTCTTAATCTTTTTGAATACGTGGTAATGTTGATGTCAACAAAATACAGCTCCCCACAACAGCTGCCATGAAAAACTTGTTTGTGTTCTTTCAGCTGTTCACTTATTAAGGCTCACCACAGCAAGACATTAAGACTTGCTCCTCAGACCAGGAAGGTTCCCCACATGCCAGTCAAAGACTTAAACTACTTCCTCATGGGGTCTCCCTAGATATCTGAACAAATGTATGCCAATAATTTTGCCATGTTTATAAAAGTCCCCCAATATAACACATTTGAAATACTTGCCTTAAAAAAAACATATAAAACTACATAGAACCTGGGATGCAGTCAGCAATAAATGCTATAATTTATATTGAAATATCACCTTTACTGAATCAAATAACTTTTCATATGTACTGATATTAAATTATTTTCCTTACCTAGTTACCTGGTCATGTCTGCCACTATGTTGCTTTATGATAGACTAGGCAATGGCTCTCACCCATTGAACATGTCAGCTTCCCCAGGCGTTACATTGGAAGAAACACTGTTTATGATAGTTGAAGTTTAAGAACCAATAGCTTTGTTGTGTTTAATGTATCCTTATCCTGTTTTGTGCTTCTGTTTGGTAAAAGGGCTGCAATTTTATAGCACCTTATCCAGTCTGAAACATCAATGTGCTTTGCACTACTTCCAGTCATCACAAAGTTACTCACATGCGAATGGTGGCACGGAACCCTGGACAAACAGACAGAGGCAAGGTTGTCATGCAATTGTTCCTCTGCTGATGGTAAAAATGGAATCTGATCGGCCATCTGCCCAAGGACACAATGGGTAGAGGGGGGATCTAAATGGCAAACCAAATGTTACAGGTTGAACCTCTGCATCCTGAGCCAACATAGCCTCTAATGTTCTTTGTGGCCCTAAACTAAAGACCTGTTAAAGAAACCACAAGTTTATTTAATTCATAATGAGGTTACTACTTAAAGCAGGTTGGTTAAACAGGGGTTTATTTAGGGGTACCTGCATAAGGGGGGGTGAATATAAATGCAAATCATGCTATTTAGAATTTTTCTAGTTAAACTAAATAAATATAATTTTCTTTCTTCCTCACGGTTTTAAATAAATAAAGATATACTCTATTTACCTTGATGAAATGTGGAGAAGATCAAGGTTTGCATTTCTTTTTGTTTTTGGTTGCAGTGTTGTATTTGTATCCGTTCCATTATAATGCTTCTGCATTTGTTTCCTTTTGATTTGCAAGGTGTAACCCATCTACAGATCATTTGACCTCTGGCCCTCTAAGAAATGGCCATAGTCCATTTATAAAATGGGTAAAAATCAATATTTTTGTATTAACAGTGGATGAAATAATTACCCCCTTTTATCTCCACAAAGACATTTTGCTTCTCTCAGCTGATTCTTTTTTCTCTCTTGGCCCCAGGATGCAGTCTGTTTACTTTGAGCTAAATTTGGCAACACTAATGTTCTCTGATTCAAAATGTAATCTAGATAGGTGAATATGGTCTTGTCTCTATTAGTTACTCCATGACTTCTCAGTCTACTGGTCCAAAGTGGATCAGATTCAGAAACATGTAGGGATTCTGCTTCATTTAGTGACAGTGCAGTGTTGCAAGTGGCCTATCTGGACTCTACAGGTCTAGCACCGCTAGTGGCTAAAAGTTACATTTCAAGTTGAAGTTTATGTCCTTTTGCTACCATAGTTTTGCATTTCTATTCTGTTACATGGATACATTTCACTTTTTTATGTTCCATTGCCACTATTCTTAACTACAAAAGACTTTTGTCATGTTATGTCATATATTTAGTAGATTTTTGCACTGTTTTAAAATTCCACATTCATAAAACTGTTATTTGTTATTGCATAATGTGTATGTTACTTTGTCAAATAATCAGATTTTTGTTTTTGCAGATTTTGCCAAAGTTGTTGAGTTTTCTTTTATCAAATGTTGTGTTAAGAATGACTGCACCCATGCTCAGATCAGCCCTGCTTTTTCCAGTAAATTAGGCTTATTTTTGTCTCTAAAAACACAACAATGACAATATAGTTAAGGTTTTTTTGTCAAGGAAGATGAGCGGCATGACCTGTGGCAGAGGAGGCAGTCAGTCAACCAAGCTGACAGGAGGAGGCCTTGCATGGAGGCCTTAGCCTGGCAGGGTAACACTTAGCTGGGAATTACTTAAAGCTACCATACATGAAATGTAAACTATTGCATTTGCTATGATTTAAATGTTGAAATACATATTTCTAAAGGAAATATGTGTGTTTGTTCCGTTAAACTAATAAGCGTAGAAACCATAGAAGGATGAAGAACAATTAAATATTTTTCTGTTTGTCAGTCACGTGATTTTTTAAATTGATTTTAAACTCATTAAATTCCAAGACAGTTCACATGTCTTTTAGATCAAGGTTTATAGTAATCTTTAATTTTATGTACATGCATTTTCTGACTAGAAAGGTGTAGTTTTGGTTTGGTGTGGAAAAGAGTCCCTAAGACCTAAATCTGACAGAAAGAGGAACTAAGGATTAGATTGATGGCAAGAAACCCTTTGAACCAGAAATACTTGGAGCTTAGTGAAGATTCAAAATATCAATGGTGAAAAATAATATATACTTTTCTTTTGCTTATTAAGAAAACGATCTACATGATTGTTTTACATGTGTTTTTGTTACAGAAATATTAATAAAATAATCCCAGCATCAGATGTTATATATTCGCGTTTTATATGACAATTATTGTTACTTTGCAGATACATTCATTCATTTTCAATTAAAATCAAACTTCTTTGATGAATAATAAAAAAAAAAAAGTGATTCTATATTAGCCATGACGACGAATTGAGTAGACTTTACCGTCTAAACATTGTAGCCACAAAATCTGGGAAACAAAACCATCCAAAACTGCTAATGTATGTTATGGTATTCCTTTTTTTTTGTATCTGGTTCTGTTTATGTATAAGATCTAGTCTTGTCCTATTTAGTCTCCTATTGGAAGCTCGTCAAACATAACAGATGGACACAATGCTCCAACTGCTGCTGCCAGGTTTGCCGTTTCTTTAATGATTTGCGCCGATCAGAAACAGTTTTGTTTTTTTTCAGTTTTACGAGAAACATTTTATCAGTAATGTAAAAACTCTGCACTACATGATTAAATCATCATTTTTTCTAAACTGCAAGACCTGCTCAATTGAACTTCAACTGAACTCTTTCCAAATTAAAATATTAAAGCTACTTAGCAAAGAGAGCACCAATTAAAAAGTAATGACTACATCTTCTAAACGTATCTCAGCATATTCTTCTGAATGCATCCCCATCAAAACAAAATGAAACAAGCAGGAGTGTGACAAAACGTTATCTCATGAGTCATAGTTGGACGCCATGCACAAAGAACATGACCTTATCTATATGTAGTTTCTGAGAGAGCCATTTAAAGAGCAGCAGGTCAATACACATTCACAGAATGAGCATTTCCCTGAATACTTCAGCACTCAGTGAAGCCTTAGTGCCACTCTCCAACATAGGTTCCTTACAGCATAATTTTTTCCTTTAAAAAAAAAAAAAAAGTCTATCTGCTCTGAAACGACACTCATACACTGACACATACAAAGAAGGCCTGCACAGACACACATTTTCACAGCTTCAATGGCAGAAAATCCATAGCCCTTTCTGGGAGGAGAAATTCCATTAGATAATAGATATAGAGTCCATCTCGATTCCCCCAAATTATCTTCTCCCAGGGTGAGGGATCAATACTGGGGCTTCAGCTCAACTGCCAACAATAACAGAAAATTGATGAGACAGGGTATAAGCAGCATGGAGGACCAGTAAATGGCACTTTCTTGGCCATGTTTATAATGTAAATTAGAGAGAAAGTTAATTAGTCAGAGGTTGTGTGTAGTAACGAGGAGGAGTGAAAGCCTATGTTGGGATTTAGCAAACATTAAGATAAGATTGTTGAGGTAAAATCAAGGTGCTTTGTTAAAAACACAAAAACAAAACAAGAAGAGATTGACACAGTTTGACTCTTCTAAAGATATCCAGTTATCTGAGCAAAATGGGTGTGTTTGCAGTAATGGTATCTAATTTTCCACAGAGCTTATGTTGGTTTCCTGCCGGAGCTGCCAGGTGCTGTGTTTACGGAGACCACTGCCTGGCAACGCAGTCCAAACAGCCAGAGGAAGAGGGAGCTGTGGCGAGGTGAGCATGGGGTCAGGTGCTGTGGTGTTGCAGAAAACTGTCGTGCCGATGTGGCTCGCAGATTAACTTGGGCGGCTCCTGCTTCACACAACGATGAGTCATTTTGCTGTTTTGTTTTTTCTTTCCCTATGTATGTGTGTGTTTTTTACTGCGGGTCCAAAATGTGGCAACATGTGGGTGGCTTGGTGGTTTACAGCACACTGGTGATCCAGGTCCAGAGTCCATTCACAGCTGACATGTTTGCACAGTGTTAGGTGCTGCGTCATGCCGCAGAGGGATGTCAACAAAAGATTACGGAGAACAGCAATGACCACAGACTGACAGAAAACATCTTCAGCTTATGTTTGAAAAGGTAAAACAGGCAGAGCCTGGCCTTTTAGATTTAGTAGTCCTGGTCTTGAATATTTCCAGACATAAAATCCTTGAATTCTATTGCGATTTTATGTGACTAACACAAAGTTGTGTATAGTTGTGAACATCAAAAACTATCTGTGGTTGCATAGGCCATAAAGCTTTATTTGAGTATGTTTTCAGCCCCTTATATGATTCGATTAAATAAAGCCTGTACAACCAATTGACTTCAGGAGTGATTTAATTAGTATTTAGGAAGATGTTGGTGCTAATTATTAAGAGATCGAGCAATAAAACACATTTCAGACTAACGATTGGAGACTGAGGTCTTTCTTCCACATGGTGGCCCTGAATATACAGCCACAGCAATGATGGAATTGTTTTGTTATATTTATGTATTGGAATGGCCTAGTCAAAGTCAAGACCTAAATCTAATTCAGAATCTTCTCCTCCAATAAGTTTGCGCTTAAGCTACATTAAATCATAAAAGAAGAATCTCCTGTTCATTTCCTGGACTCAACCAGGAGGTGGAGCTGTCTTCTGTGGTTTCCTCCTTTTGTTTTTGTTTCTTTTTTTTGTACATATTTTGACTCTTCCATCCCTCACCATGCACCCATCAGCTACAGACGCCTCACTGCAGTCCAACATTTAAAGCTCTGTAAGCTCCTACGCTGCTGCACAGAAGAAGCATCTGTTGATTCAGATGAAACAAATGAGCCTGCTTTAGATTATTAAGATATACATGATTACAAGTTGTGTTCCACACACTTTCCTCTCTGATCTCTCTGTGGTTTTGAGCTAGCGCATTATGAGCAGTAATAAAGTCTGATCTTCACGGACAAATCCCTTTAATGTCATCCACAGTGCCCAGGGGAGACCACCCTCACTGGGAAGAGGGTGGTTGGAGATCATTTCAACCCACACATTAGCATTGTATCTAAGGCTGGCATGTAAGATCCCACTATTTCTTTGTGTGTGTGGGTGAGTGCACATATTGAATGAAGAAGTTCCCTGTCTGAGAGTTGCCACTTTGAATAATTAGTGTAATTTTTCTTAGCCTCTTGAATGCTAATAATTATAGAGTTTAATGTAGCTTTTTCATGGACAAAGTTTTCTGATCAATCGAGAATCAAGGCAAAAAATTTTGACCTATCACATAGTTTTCTTACCAGAGAACATTATGTGCTCCAACCTGTTTTTCTGAAGCAAAAAAAGGGCTGTGTTCTGGTGTTTTGGGCAGGCTTAGAGCCTTTTTTAATGCTGCAGCCATCCCAGGAATGATGTCATGTGTGGGAAGGTATTCCTCTCAGACACAACCTGTCTGCTCCTCTCCAGGGGCCACAGTAACTCAACCCGCCTTAAAAGTCTGGGAGCGAGCACCGGTCACTTTGCAGACAAGGGCGTTATTTATTTTCTCTCGAGGAGATTCAATCCCACCTCCTGCTACTCCCAGGGACCGTCCTAAACTCTCTGGCACAAAGCACTTTTTTCACCCCCTCCAGAGACACACAAGAGGTCTGCAAGCTGAGTCGTATAGTCCCTTTGGAGAGCTGGAGAAGTGGCAGGTTGTATAACATGATTAGTCATTGTTAATGTATATAATCACAGAGATTTGGGTTTCTAAAGCTCTTAAGAAGGCTACAGGCTGTGTGTCTGTTGCTAAGATGCTAAGCAGATATTATGAGTGTTCCCATGCAGCATTAAATGTTATAAAGGCTTTCTTCTACTCCAGTCCACTTCAAAGACATAATATAAATATGAAAGAAGCCTATTAAAATCATACACTGCATGTTCTTAATTGTTTGTGCATAATCTCATGTTAAGGTGCTGTTGAGTCCTAAAAAAATAAAAAATTTTTGCATTACATCTAAAATAAGCATTAGACATTGTTTAAACCAGTTGACCTTTCTAACATATTGTCATTCTGCAATCCCATTGGGTGAAGAGAACAATGAGTGAATAGAACTTTGGGTAAAGCAAACTTTGTAGAAATTGTTTAATTTTCTAGGATAGTTCTCTACTCGCTTTACACATTTAGATACTGATGTTTTCCAAACCTTGCATTTTCTTTCATTTATCTTTATGTCAACCTATACCAGTTTCCTTATCCCTGCTGAAGAAAATCATTTCCACTGACCAGACCCCCAGACCTAGGGGGAGTTGTGGTCTAGTGGTTAGGGCATAGAGCTTGCAATGCAGAGGTTCTGAGGTTGAACCCCACTCCCACAGAGTGCCACTCTTGCTCCCTGAGCAAAGACCCTTAACGCTACTCCACTCCCCGGGCACCGCACAATGGCAGGTCACTACTCCCCAAGGGGATGGGTTAAATGCAGAGAGTTATTTTCCTTGCTCTTTACTCGTGACTTGTACAATGACAATAAAAAAGCTCAAAC
The DNA here is from genome assembly GCF_000732505.1 of Cyprinodon variegatus. Classification (NCBI taxonomy): domain Eukaryota; kingdom Metazoa; phylum Chordata; class Actinopteri; order Cyprinodontiformes; family Cyprinodontidae; genus Cyprinodon; species Cyprinodon variegatus. Next base: position 1,770,378 of record NW_015150454.1, on the reverse strand, counting down.
AATAAAAGATGCTGCAGCCACAATGTTCCACATAGGTAGGTTGTTTTAAGGCATAGTATGTTCAACACACAGCATTTTGAATGTAAAATCAAAGCTACGTTTTAGTGCCATTTAACCAGAGCACCTTATTTCTTCATATTTGCTATGTGCCTACAGTAGACTGGGGTAAACCATGCTTTGTTTGATTCGTTATAACCCTCATTTAACAATAGCTCTCTTCTTCCCACGTTGCAAAAAAGCCAGCATTGTGAAGTGTATTACTAATAGCTGTCTTGTTGACAGACTTTTCTGTTTCTCTCCTTAATGCTATTCTTGTCTAGCCTGTCAGTTTAGGTATACGGTCACTTCTTTGTAGATTTACTGTTGCATCATATTTCTCTTTCATAATTTGTCTCGGTCTTCACGGTGATCATTAATCACTAGGTGAAGTTATATTTATACGAGGATTACATCGTTCATGACTATTAATGGGTTAATCTGGTTTTAATTTTGGGGTGTCAGAAGAAAATGTGAAGGATGCAGTTGTTTACCATATGTCAGTTTATTGTTACTTTGTGTTTTTCTGTCAGATAAAATATGTTGATACTCATGTTTAAAACAAAAAAAAGGGTTTGCCAGTCTCTGTCTTTAAAATGTATGATTTGTGTTGTTGATCAAAGAGTTGACCTGATTTGTATATAAAACATGTAAGAACCAGAAAAACAAAAAGAAAACTGGTTTACTGGTACTAACAATGTATCTAGGTGCTTATTAATCTTTTTTTCTGAGCCAAATATATAATCGTTAGCTGCTGGATATATCCAAAGCCTCTGTGTTTGAGGATGGTCTGTACATTGGTAAGCAGTAATCCTGCTGAGGAGCATGACTCAGCAAGGCAGCTGTAAATGCTTATTACAACAAGACAAGACAAGCTTACCATCGTTGTGGTGTCGATTGGCCTAATTTGAACCAATTTGTACATATTTACAACAAAGGCACATGCAGCTTTACATGAAAGACACAGCTTGAATAAAGAAGTAAAGAGAAAATGTCTGACGGACAGCGATGCAACCAATCCTTGCTTGAAAACATTGAAACGCCGCAGCGTTCTGACTTAGAGTGCTGCAATCGACTGGCTTAAAAGGTTATGCGGATCAATACAAAGTTGTTTTGGGCACCAGCCCTATTATATTAATGTCATCCTGAGAAATAGGCACTAGCTTAGGTGGCTTCTCTGGCAGCCTGTTTTCCATTTTAACTCTAGTTACAGGCTCTTTGATTCAATGCAAAGATTAGAGTCGACAGCTGTTCAGGAATAGGTCTTAGGAACCAACTGTTGTTTCAAACAAAAGAGAAAGCCCTCATTTCCTTTTTCTAGTCTTGCATTGAGATTTAGTGTTGATGTTATACATACAAATGGCAAATTGAGTGCATAATACCCAGAGTCCTCACGAGAGCTGCTCTGTGACTACTGAGGCAGCTAGTTGTGCAGCCAAGGATGACACAGAGGTTGAAGTGGTCACACATTTACTCAGCTCTCCCTTTCTCTCTCTCTCTGTCCCTCTGGCACATGTTCTTCCCAAGGTCAGATACTGCATTGCATAATAATGTAACAAAAATGGGATCACACATACACATGCATACAGAAATTAAACTTTGCGACGATAAAGAAAATAATAAGAAAGCTAAAAATAACACTGCTTATGGCTGCGGCCGCGCCCCCTGGGAGTCAGTTCACCACTCTTGACTTCTCATCTCATAAGATGAGTGCCGAGTTTCAGATACAGCCAAGAGTTTGTTTCTTGAACTGTGTGTGAACCCTTAAGACACACATGCTTTATTGGACATGAACGCTCATGAAAGAACACTACGAGTTGGTGCTTCAAATGTTCTTTTTCTTTAATGCCTCGGAAACAACCTATAGCAGTCTTGTGGTTAAGAAAAGGAGAAAAAGATCATCTTCACCGACCTCATTCCACCTCCCTTTGCCTTTTTCTCTGTTTTTATCCCCCTGTTCTTCTATCATCCCCCTTCTTCTCCTCCACCACCTCTCTCGCATGGCCTCGGGGAGCTGTTAGCTGTCTGGATGCTGGCACTCTATTGTGAGCACTCATTGATTTCCCCTCTGCTCCCCACAGCCAGTCAGGCCTGTCAGCATGGGGCCTGCGCTGTCTTGCGACCACCCGGTCAACATGCACATAAACACAGAAGAGAAATGGAGAGAAGGATTGGGCAGAGACACTTAGACAGAAAAAAGCATCTATAAAAGGCTGTCCAAGCTTCTAGAGGCCAGCAGTCATATTATCTGTTTTCTCTCCTCCCTGCTACTGTCGCTCAGCTTCTCGTTCTTCTCACAGCCAGAAAAGATCAATGGTGTATTCAACCAGACTTCACTTGTCTTGTTTTAAAATAGTGCTCCTCTGCTTTTTCTCTGCAGGAGATGATCCATTTACTGACCCCCAGCTCCCGGTCATACTATCAGCAAAATTAACACTCGTTTCACCTTCAGTTTGAGCCCACAGGCGGAACATTCTAAAACGCTGAATTGTCACCTTTTGAAATAAGATTTTTAAGACCAGCCATACAGAACAAAATAGGAAATACCAAGGAGCGAACAAATAACTAACAGTGGAAACCAAGAACATTCTGAAAGTGAACACAAAAAAAACATTCAACAATACCAGAAAAGTTATGGTTTCTAAAATAGTTATTTTTCTAAAATAGTTTAGAAAATACTACAAAAATCTAATTAAAAGTTATAGGACTAAACACACAAAATACAAAACTACAAGCGAAAAGTTACATTTCTCTTTATAAAAGTAACAGTGGAACAATTGATTAGATTTCAGACATCATATTAACATTTAATGAAATTTAAGCAAACAACAAAACAAAGAAACATTCCAAAAGAATTCAAATTATGAGAACAGAAAAGTTTCTCCTAGGTTTGTGTGATGGTATTTTCTAGCATGTATTTCTGGTCCTCTGTTTGTGTATTGATTCCATTAAAAAACAACTGCTTTCTTTTTTGCAGACAGTGGTTATGGATAAAGAAAACTATGTCAAGGTTACATTTACCGGGAGTTAACTTTGCTTTTTATTGTTATGCTTTAAGTGGCTATATATGTATATAGCCATGTCATATATCAAGATATGTCATACTTTTCCCAGGCCTCATCCAAAATAGATTGTTCAAAGCCATCACTGTAGTTTTGCTGCTATTTGGTGAGACTGCTGGAGAACACAGGTGCCTCTTCCCATAACAAAGCTGCATTGTATCACTATTCTCCCATTCTGTTGTATATGTTGGTTCCACCCATAACCTTCTGATATTTCAGCTTTTTTTTTTGTCAGAGTAGCTTCATCTAGAGTTCAGTTAACTGTTACTCCATTCTGGATTGAAATATAAGTTGTGCTGTTGCCACCAACACATTTATTTATAGATGTTGGTGTTGGGCCTATTTTTGGCTAGGAGCCAGTATGTCTTTTTTGGACTGGGCCACATTTGGAGCTAGTTAACAGGTACCTATTGCAATGTTGCTTCTTTTTGTATGTCTGCTTCTGTCTCCTTGAACCTTAGTCAGCTTCGGCAGAAAGCAGCTCACACTAAGCTTGGTTCTGCTTTAGATTTGCTCCTGTTGAAAGGGACTTTTTCCTCTCCACTTTCGCTGCATGCATGCTCTGAGTGAGGCATTGCTGAAGAGTCAATGAAAAATACAGCGAAAATCGTCGCATCCAGGAGGAACACGTCTTGCAAGTCAATAACTTCATGCAATCATCTGGTTTTCCTTGATAGAAGCTTATAACCAATCTGACTGTATTATCTCTGCATATATGAATTGGAGCTATATAAATGAACTTAATTGAAATTCAAACTTGTGCTCCATGAGGGATACAACAAGGCTTTATTTTTGGTCCTCATATAATCTTTTTGTTAAAACAATTTTTTTCCCACACATTTATGAAGATGACCAGCAAGTTTGTTTTTCAGTGAAGAAAAGTGTTAACTACTGAACTTTTGACACCTTGTAATATTTGAGGCCAAAATATGTAAATTAACATTAAAGCATCAGTGAAGCCACTTTGTTTAAAACCATCTGCACCGGCAGGACCTTCTGGATTTACCGCTACATCTGGGTCGTTACATGTTAAAGGCATTATCTCAAATTTATCTCAAGCATTAAAATGTATCTTTCATTTAATTTTAATAGTGCAGTAATAGTGCATTTTGATAGCACAGGTTGGTAAATCCAACTTTTTCATTTGTGGCAATTCTCAGAGTTAAAGATGATTCCTTCTTAATATCTGAAAATAAATGCATTTATAATGTGCATTCTTGATCACTGTAGTGCATGTTAGACTAGGTCAATCTTTCCACTTTCAACTACTAAAAAATTGTGCCGTTTTATTTTAACTGGTACTAGTCAAACAAGAGATTATTTCTCTACATTGGCTTTATTCTACTGTCTCACTTTATTTGTTTTAAAGTTTCTTTATAGCTGTGCTCAATACCATCATTTTGGACTAATGGGCCTTTATATCACATTCTCTCTTAGGACTGTAGACCTGAAGCCTTTACATAGTACAAGGCATCAATGCAAACTCAGTGGTTTAAAAACACACCTTATCTATCTGGCTTTCAGTGTAAGGTATTTACAAACTCTTCTTCCTATTGGTTTATTGGTTGTGTTCTCCTTTGTTATTGTGTAACTGCATCTATCTATCTAACTATTGAGACAGAGAGAGAGAGAGATTATATATATGTATAAATTATGTTGTTTTGTTATGGAAAATAGATTAATAAACGTCCTTTGCTATGCTGCAAATTTGAAGTATATTAATAATTCCAAACAGTAATTTACCCGTTTATATCTAATAATAAAGGGGATGTGGCCTACTTCCTATGACTTTTCAATCAAATGCAATGCAGCTTCCACCTTTGGGCAATTGTGGTTCAGTGTGGAGATTGTGTGTTTGATTTCAGCTTCCTCCTGCAGATGTCTGTCAGCAACATATCAGCACCGCAGACTGGAAGAAGGTGAATAGAGTAGTGAGAATAGCAGAGATGATCATCGGGGCTCCTCTTCCCTCCAAAAAATAAATTTCATCCCAGCGCTGCATGTCACAAGCCCGTAACATTATCAATGACCCCTCATAACCCCACCGTGGATTGTTCTCCATGCTGCCCTGTGGGAAGAGGCTTTGTAGCATTTGATGCAGGTCCAAAAACAGCTTCTTCCCCACTGCCATCAGACAGCTGAACTGTTGAAACTCTTAATCATGTCACAGACTGTGAAACACACTGATAACACCAAACCAAAACACTTCCAAATTGCAACATATATATTTAATGCTTGGAACTTCCACATCATTTTTATAATTTTTTTGCACTATGTCTTTTTTTCTCTCACATTGTTTACATTTGATCACTGGTGTAATTTAAGAAATGGAAATGTCATGAGAGCTGTACAAAATAAAATAAATGCTGGAGGTTTCTTCCTTTTAAAAGGGAGTTTTTCCTCTCCACTGTCACTACAAGCATGCTTAGTGTGAGGGATTGTATTTGAGTCGATGAGTCAATGCAATCAACTGGTTTTCCTTAGATAGAAAACTTTGTATCAATTTGACTGTATGATCTGGTTGAACTGTAAAGTGCCTTGAGATGACTTGTGTTGTGAATTGGCGCTATTTAAATAAACTGAATTGAATTGAATAGTTAGTCAGACTGATTGGGGCTCAAGTTCTCCCTTCAAGTGATCAAAATGACCAGAAATTGCTATTTGAGTCCTTTACCACCTCTCCATATTACACTAATCTTTAAAATCTTTGCATGCTCAGTTTTAAATATGGATTTTAAACACCCAATGTGAACTTTTCAGATAAATCTAGATTTTTTTAGTGTTTAATGGAATAATCACCAATTCCAAATTTTTCATTTTTCTGTTTATTCACATTTATGCCTGAACAGATTTTGGCTTCACCTTATTTTTTCAGTTAATTCAAGCTCATCCCCTCAGTTTAGAGCTCTTAAAATGCATTTTTCCTTTCCCAAAAAAGCTTTTCTTTTCAATTAACTTAACTGTCTTGTCCTTAAGGAGCTTATATTATTACTTTTCTGTTCTGCAATTTTTATTTGTGTAATTTTTTTTAAAGTTCTTAAATAAAGTGTTATGATGAGCCATGGCTCAGTGTTGTGGACTTAAGAAGTTAATACAGTGGCTCATAGTAGACCACACTTACAGTAGTATTTTTGTTCAAGTTTAAATTAGTTTTTCACAAATTAAAATTTAGAAATTATTTGACTACCACCGCAGCTCTGCAGGTTTAAAAAGAGACTTTTTTTACTGGTGCAAGTCACTCCTGAAAGTGTGACGCCTCATTTGTAGGGTCTTCAGCTTAGCGGCAGAATAACCACCATCACACCTCCATGTTAACGAGAGAGCTGAAGTCAGCGCATGAACCCCCCTATCCTGTAACTACAATGGCATCCATCACTACCCCTGCTGTTTCAGCACAAAGAAACAAGGTCAGTAGCAGAAAGGTGGCAAACGGAAATAAGAACCATTTCGTGTTTAAACAAAGTCAGGAGAAGAGTTCGGCTTTATGGTCACAGATGTTTGGAAGCATTAGAAGTTTTCATGCAGTAAATGCACTAAAACACAATCAGGATTAACCTTGTCAAAACATACTTCTCTGAGAGAAAGCTGGTTTTCTTTAAGCAATTGCTTAGTATTTAAACTTCTGCACACATGAAATGATGCACAATACGTACAAACCGGAGCCACACTTATTATAATCCATCAGTCTTCATGGCAGACAGCTGACTGAATAATTCAGAGAGGCTGAAGAGCATGTCATGCAATGGCAACAAAAAGCTCGGCAACAAGGGTGTTCCTTTCTGAATTGCAGGATGGCCTGACTGACTGCAGGCGCTTTGACTTCCTCGCCCTGCTGCTATAAATAAGGCCAAAAGAAAAACTTGATGGATGAACCAGAACATGAGATATCATGAACAGACTAAAAACAATAGAACCATAACTGCTAATCCCAAATCAGCAAAATTACTCCCTGAATCCGAGGAGGTTGAAAGTGTCTCAGAGGAAAAATCCCCACAATATGTAAACAAATTTGTTTAATGTGACGAATGTAGTATGGATTCTAGTGGAACATTACTGGAGAGAATGAAAACAACCAAGAGCAGCAGCTCTTTACATGGCTCCTTGCAGGGGGAGCTCCAAGGGATCCTTGCAAGGGGAGCTCTAGTCCTCAAATAAAAAAGGATGCATATCTAGTTATTGATAGTTGTGCACAAAATAAATATTCATAATTAATAAATCATCACAATGACCAATAGCACCAAAAAAGAAACAACCTCCAAATACATATATTCTTTACAGGGACTAGTCATATAGAATAACTTTCTAAACTTCAGCAGTGCTAAATGGACGTATATAAAGAAACAGGGAAGATCAAGTGTGAAAAAGTGCAAAAAAATGCTGGATGCCAAGAGGGATAGGACACGAGTAATGCTCACAATACACTATAATTGTGTGAGTTAATTGCTGTATTTTACTCCCCTCACCCCCAGATGTTCTTTATCTTGCACCCAGAAAAGTTTTAACTACTTGAAGGACTCCATGTGGAAAAACAAGGGGGACCAGTGACACCTCATACTGGTGTGGGTTTGCAAAAATAAAACACCAAAAGGCATATTATGCATTTGGAACATAACTATTAATAGGATCAAAAGAGTCTGGAAAATTTATTTAATAATAATAATAAAAATAATTATAACTGAATGTTATTTATCTCACATTGGAGAAATTTCATTCTGCATTTCACCCATCCGCTTGGGGAGCAGAGGGCTGCCATGGTGGGGCGCCCGGGGAGCAGTGTGGGGTTAAGGGTCTTGCTCAGAGAGCCACATTGGCAGTCTGTGGGAGTGGGTCTTGAAGTCACAACCCCAGGATTCCAAGCTCTATGCCCTAACCACTAGGCCGCCACTCCCCCCTTTAACACACACAAAAAAGAGCTTAAGAAAATGTCGAAAAGCTTTTGCTTTTACACAAAAGGTTTTCCAAGATATTGTCAAAATTTCTGATCAACTCTTTTTTGGGACTCCAGTATTTTGTCTCGACTACAAAAAGGAAGGCTTATCCATCATGTCATTAATCTTAGAACAATCACCCATTGATATGGATCATCTTCAAAAGCCATTTTAAATGTTGAAAAAATATGAGCTCTAAAAAAAAAAAAAAAAAAAGGAAAAATATGTGATGTTGACGACTAAACCTAATTTCCACTGTAGTAATATGCATCCCTTAAATAAAAATGATGGACTGCCTGAGCAGCTGATTTCACTGTTTGCATTTGTTCCCATCAGTGTGGACCGCTGCCTCGACCAGAGGGCCTGGGTGTCCTTGAAATGTATTGATACAGACCCCCCCCCTTTTTTTTTTACTGCTGATAGCAGGCTCAGGCCCATACACTGCAGTGTCAGGAACCCCTCAGGCAGGAAGCTAAAAGGATGGCAGCAACTTCCTTCCCTTCAAAGAGAGAGGTGCTTGAGCTAAGAACTGCAAACAGGATTCTGACCTTTGGACTTGTGACACAGTGTGAAGAGAAATCGTAAAATGAGTAGGTGCAATTAAAATAACTTTTATTGGTCTTCTTCAATCAAAATATTTAAGCCCAAAGAAATAAAGTGTGTGTCTGGTGCACGTACAACACTAGTTTACCTGTTTTTTTTATTTGTTTTAATTTTTCAGGTGGTATAAATTGACACTCAGGCTATTCATTGCTTTTTCTCCACACACACTGAAGAGGTCCTGCATGCTGGAACCGCACGAGGAGTGAATGATTGTGCCTGATGCGCTGCGAGCTGAGCGGCCCTCCCTCTGGGGGAGTTCAGCCTTGCCTGACTGGGAACACAGGGGAAGTAAAGAGATTGCGTGCAGACGTGCGTGCGCGGGTTCACGCGGGTGCGCGTGTGTCGGGAGGAGATACATTGTTCCTTGACGTCAGCGCTCAGCCCAGCCTGCCGCTGCTCTCAAACACGTCTTTGTTATTCCGAGGCTTCCACAGGAGGACGGCTGCCAGCAAAACACGGAGAGCGGCGCGTGGAGCTGCTAGCTTTTCTGCTTGCATTATGTGGATAAGAATCCAAACAACATCTAACGGAAGAGTTAACAATGCTCTTATTCTCTTAATATAATAAACAATAAATATTCAGGAGTATTTTCTGCAATAACAAAAAACAAAAAAAAAAAACAAAAAAAGAAATAGAATATAAGCAATCATATTTAAATGTAAAAAGTAAAGGTAAACAACTGAAAAACAAACTGAAATAAATAAAAATAGCATTTCTTTAGCGCCACTGCTCTTATTTTGAGACCATCAAGTCATATATTATCAAATTAAATATTTGCAAATAAATGTATGTCTTTTTCTATGTTTATCACATTGATCATGTAACTTAATCGTAAATTTGTTAACCAAATAGGGATTGCACATATATCAAAAAAAAAGAAGAAAAGAAGTAGAGAAATGGGCTGGCTTATACGGAAGAGGATTATGGTCACTGAATAAATTAAAAAAAAGTTAACTTATTTTTTTAATATTATTTCAGATTTTTTTCAGTAAAAAAAGTCAGAATTCTGAGATTGATGGAGAATTCTAAGAAAAAAATTCAGAATTCTCAGATTAAAGTCAGAATTCTGAGACAAAAAGTCAGAATTCTCAGATTAAAGTCAGAATTTTGAGAAAAA
>NW_015150454.1:1703627-1760582 GCF_000732505.1 Cyprinodon variegatus | reverse complement strand
AAGTCGGAATTCTGACATTAAAGTCACAGTTCTAACTTTTTTCTTATATTATACTAAAATAAAATTAAAAAAACTTTTAACTTTTTTTGTCTTTTTCCACTTACCCTTATCCTCTTCCGTAGGCTGAAACTTAATTCTGTGAACTTGGCATTCTAAATACATTTTTATTGCGGAGTTCATGAATTAAGTAAAAAAAAAAAAAATCACACAATTAAATTAATTAAAACGACTTGCTAAATTTGGAAAAAAACAAACAAAAACAACAACAATACTATTGCTACTAATATTTAATAATAATAGTAGGTAATATATATACAGCTTAAAAAGTTAAGCTTTAATATACAGTGAACATGTTATTATGACGTTATTATGAGCTCCGCGCGCTGATGGGAATCTGGGCCGCCTTTTCCCTCGCGCCGCCGCGCACGGCTTCTCTCTGGTAACTGAATAGCCAGTGTAATCTGACACTTCAACTTGCCGTGCTCTACGGTAGTTGATTCAGTCAGTCAGTCAGTCAGTCAGTCACACCGTCTTCGGGGTTTGTCTCACATCGTCTTTGTGAAGTGAAGCGAGCGAAGGAGCGGAGCGCCGTAAAAACACGCGGCGTGGAAGGAACAATACGCGCCTTTGCTTCTGAGCTTCGAGCAGAAAGTAAGTTTCGCACCTGGTTATTTTCTGCTGAATTATTCTTGAAAAGCCAAGTTTGAATGCTGGGGATTGTGCCTCCCGCTGGACGGACACTACCTGCTAACAATAGGCTGACCTCCTGGAAACCTTTCAACAGCCGCTGGTGTCAAGGGGCCAAATTGTGGCTGCGCGTCGGAGCGCTCTAATAGCCCAGACTGTTTGCTCCATTGTATGTAAACATCGTGCCAGCGAGTTGTGCTCAACCCCTAACATTTGCTGGGATTATTTAAAGAAGAAGGGGGGGATGCGCTCTGGCCATACAGTGGGAATATGTTTGATAGAGAGCTGATTTAGGGTTTATGTGTGGTGTGGATCAGCTGGTGGCTCGGATGAATGTCTGTCACTTAGCTTCCAGTCAGCCGTGTGTCTCTGGGCTTGTTGACTCCCATCAAGGCTATTATCGGCTACCTGTTGTAATGCAATTAGGTGGCATGTCCAAGTGTTACTCTGCTCTGCTGTGTTATACAACACCTGTATGTTTGGCACTTCGGTTTGCATGCATGACACTATTTGCTGAATTCATTCCAGAAAGCCAATGTCTCCCAGTTTGAGGTCAATTAGGACATCTGTGATTGAATCTTTCTTGCAACATCTTTCAATCCAATTTTAGGGGGGTTATTATTCAAAGCAGATACCTTTTAATTATGATATGCTTTTTATTGTATTAGGAATATTTCGGTTACAGTGCCCAGATGGCCATAAAGCTGATGCCCTCCCAGAAATCTTGCAGTGCTCACACCCACCCTTGATCTTTCTCTACAGACTGGGCTGTGCATCCTGTTTGCTTTGCACAAAACCCCAAATCAGAATCTGTGTTGGTAACCAGCAGTGCCTCATTTGGTCTCAGCCTGCAGCCCTGTGTCTTAAGTCTGGCAGACCCTCCCCGTTAAATTCCTGCTGTCTGGATGTGAGGCCAGCCAGGGCAGAGCAGCAGCAGAGAGAGAGAGAGAAGGGGGGGTGCTCAGGATGGGAGGAGGGATAGCAAGAGAGAGGGAGGAGGAGGTGGAGACTGCTGCTCTTTCATTAGGCTGGGCTTACACTGAAGGCGGCACAGCTGCGGTGCAGACCTGCTGCAGAAAGTCATTCACACTGAACCTGCGACCAGGCTGTCCCTTCACACTGTTGACTGAGTTTGCCCCTCTGTTTCTTCCTGGTAGTCAAGTTAGTGTTGGTTAATGGGTTGATATTATTTTGAGATTCACATGGACTTTTTTTTTTTAAACCCCCTTCCCACTGGAAAAAAATCTGCTTTTAGTGGCAGTGGGAACGGCTCACTGACCCGTGTTTTCGGCAAGCGACCTGTGTTGAAGTTGCCTTCAAACAGCTCAGCTCCATCAGCATACAGTGGGAACATCAGATGCGGGTCGACCCGCTAGTTTATACAATACTAATGAGCGCAATGTAAAGACGTTAACACACCGCCGCAGTGTATGATCGAACAAACCAAAACAACTCTGTTTGCGTTGGATAAACATGGTGGAAAACTGGTGAGAGAGATTAAGAGGGACAAAAGAATGAAACGGCAAAGAACACTTATTACACCCTGGCTCCCTTCCATGTTGCTTTCCATTCCACTTTCTCCATGACTCCTCCAAACATCTCCGTCCACGGACATGCTCCCTGTCCTTCCCCGCCAAAATACATAGCAACTCTATTTCCTGTTCTGCTCTGGTCCACACCTCTCGCATGTGCATCTTTGGAGGTCAAAGAACTCGGAGCGGAGCTAGACACCGTTACCATAGGATGCAGTTGGCGTTGCTTTTCCGGGATGCAGTCTGCAACAGACCTGACATGGACAGAAGCAGAGGTCGAGGAATCTGGGCTTAAGCTCAGCGTTACCCTCCACCCTGCTACAGGACAGCTGGAGTTTAGGAGCTCTTATTCTTAGCATGAATCCCTTCCCCAAGAGTTTGTCATACTGGCATCTAATTTAATTAAAGAGCAAAACCGTTATTAGTCCTGTAACAGACAACATATTTATCAAAATGAAGCTTGTTTAATGAAAACCTTGTATGCATTTTATGGATAATTCATTGTTCTTCCAGGTATTTTACATTTTTAGTGATACTCTATTAAATAATTTATAGCCAATGTACCAAGAAAAATATATTGCTTGAAATGCAACTGTTAAAAAAACAAGTATTTTTGTTTATTACCAGTGCCAAACTGTTTCAAGGTTGTTTTTTTTTAAAGTTCTGGTTTAAAAATTGCAAAAGCATATCAATCTCACTGTTTTTGGCATCAGAAAGCTTTAATCAAGTTGCCCCAAGACATGAAGCAGCAAATGAAAATGTTGCTTTTGCCATTAGTATAACAGAAGGCTAGGCAAATGTTTTTATATAGCACAATTCCAAGTGCTTTACCTGAGTGAAACAACCATCCCCCAACTCCCACATCTTGCTTCCCACTGCCATTCAGCTGGCTGAATTAATGCAGTTAAGTTTAAAAGACAAATTGTGCCATTTGGAAAAAAAAAAACAGTTCTGAGAATCATGAGCAATGTGGGTTAGGAAATGAGCGGACTCTTATTAAAGTTAATTTCATTTTTTAATAACCTACTATAGCACATTTGAGAAGTGTAATGTTTTAGCTACAGTAGTAATAGTCATTGCTCTTCAATTTGAATTACATTTTTGCTTTCATTTTATTGATAAGTTCTAAAGTACTATGGCATTGCGGTTGGATCCAAGATTAGAAAACGTTTTAATCTTATTCCAGACGAGGATTATTTAATGATAAATGCCCTGTACTTTTAGTGCTTTATCAAGTTCAAGGATCCCATTCATTCACCCTTTCATGCACACATTCTCACACTGATAGAGTTATAGGAATATACTGCGTTGATCAGGGCAGTTAAGTGTTGATGTTTTGAGTTTTATTTGTATTTTCTTATTTTATTTAATATTGTTTCAGGATCTATTTAAAAAAAAAGAATACATTTATTTTTCTTTTCTAATTTTGCTTAAAAAGCTTCAATCCTGAAATCCTCTCTTTCTAAAGGTTGTTGTTATGGTAAAATATTCCAAAGGGGAAGTCTATTTTTTATTTATTTTTTGTTGATATTCCTATGCTGGAAAATGGAGATTTACAGTGATACCAAATGTGATATTTTAGAACAGCTTAACTGGACAATACTGTGGTTATTGTCTTTTTAATGTATGTAAAAAAAAAAGTGGAAAAAAAATGTGATTGTGTGTGTGGATGTAAAGCGTGATCACTGCTGCACCCCTTCCTTCCGATACACAAAAAAACAATAAGGAGGCTTATTGGCAGAGAGTAAAATGAGTTTGTCTTAAAATGTTTACAGGTAGCTGCATAAAAGTTTTGTCAGATTTAGGGCTGAAAGATTGTGCCAAAAATATAAATTGCGATAATTTTCAACCAATATCATGATTGCGGTTTTTGTTGTAATTTTCCTTTGCACTAAGCAAATGTATGTCTCTGTTTTACTCCACAGTTTATGTTTTTTCATGAGCTCGTATGTTTACTTCTTAATGAGTCCATTTTTGCAGGACTTGACTGTAGTTTTTACATGAAAAGGTCACCTGTGTGTTGGCAAAGCAATTTAAGTGTATCTCTGCCACCAGAAATTTGGTGTCTTACTCTTGCTAAAATTGACTGCCTTTGTGATTTCAAAATAGCTCATTTTCTAAATTGTGATTATAATTGCCCAGCCATAATCAGATTTATGAAATATAACAGAGATGTTATTCTTGTTACAAAAAGACGTGTTTATCTAAGGTGAAAAAAAACCTATCAAAAAGCTTGAATCTGGCTTTGTGTTCATTGCAAAAGTGTTGCATTGGATTGCTGGTGTTTGTTACACTGCTTCCACTCCCTCTTTGTGTCTGTCTAAGAAAGTGTGTAAACACACTAAGAACAAGCGCAACCTCCAGTGTCTCCTTCCTCTGTAATTTAAATTGGTGATGTAATGAAATTGTTTTAGGAGCAACACTTGTCAGCCGCACCACATTAATTAGTGCTGCTGTTCAGCCTACTTTTTTTCTTTCTCTTTTAAAACCTCCTTCTGACAAACCAAAGGAGTTATAACTCATTCTGAAAAAGCATCAATTCAAAGTAGGTTACCAAATAAATTGGCAACAAAGGAGGAGAAGGAATTAAAGTCATCTGCAAGTGTTTGAAATGTGTGTGTGTGTGTGTTTTCTTTCCGTCTGTTGTCCCTATTGGGGCCTCTCTGCAACCAACCAGGCAGGCAAGCAGGCGGGCTGCGAGACAAGACAGAGGGACGTCTGATTCAGTAAATAGGCTAAAGGCTCCTGTAGACTCACTCTAAAATCAAATTTGGGTGTTTTCAAAAGCTCAGAGGATGGGAGAAAATACAAACGGGCTCTGTGAGGCTGGATCCTGTGGCTCTCCACAGACTGCCAGACTGTGGATGGGTCACACTGGAAATGCAGCGGGAAAAGGGTTGCCTCTTTGACACTCGGGACTTGAAGAGCCTTTAGAAGTCTTGTATGCGTTTTGTGTGCCATAAAAATAATGCTAAATCAGCTCGAGGAAACCTTTCCTGTTAATTTATCAAAAAGATATAAATCTGAATTTTATAAAAACAAAAATAGACTTTCTTTTTTGCAGAGAGATAAAATCTTTTACTTGAAACATCACCACTTGCTAACCCTTTGATCATTTTTTGTTTTTTAGTTGCTGACAAACCTGCAAATAAAACCCACATTCATTTAAAACTCTAAAAGAGCAGTTTTGTTTTGGCATTTTTTTTTTTTACTCTTGAATCTGGATTTTATACTGAACCTGTTTATTAAACTGCACCTCATTTAGACCCAAAACAAACAAAGGTGCACCAATAGCATTAACAGATTTCCATCCAGACAGTGTTTCTGAGCGCTCAGTACAAACTATTTCCCTTGAATAGTCACTCAACTCTTACCTTAACATTAGAAAATACTGCAAACATTTCCTCATCCCAGCATTTACTATTAGGGACAGATTCCAACTTTTTTTGAAGAATAAAAGAGACAACAGCTTTGCTCTTAAAATGTATGTTCAATTTGCTGGTATCTGCTGACATCTCTCAGTTGTCTGCAAAACATACATTCTCCTTTCTAGACAGTTCCTACATCCTTTTTTCCTTACTAAAAAAAGAATTGAAAATACTGAAAAGAGTTACCATTGAGACTGATTTCTGAAGTAACAACTTTCATACTGAAGAGTAATTTTCCAAGTTCAACCTGGTATGATTTGCAAGCGTGAAAAACATTGGATTTTTAGTTTCTATCCTGATTATCATTGGCAAATTGGTTTACACGCTAATTTCTTTGTGAATCGCTGCAGAAAGGTGCACCTTGTTTCCCAAAATGCACACCATACTTTATAATATTCGTGTTTTAATGTGAAACAATCCAGGTCCAGATATGAATTTATCCAGTTAAGTCAGGATAAAGGAGGGAAATAATCATTAGTGACACTGCTGAATAAAAAGCCGGAAAAAATGATCTTATTTTGTGATTTAGAATATACAGATATTAAAACTTAAGAGGTTATACTGTAGTAAGAGTCTTCACTTAAAAGTCCAAACTTTATTATTAAAAATGGTTAAGATCTTGAAAATTGTTTGTAAAACTAACAGGAACATTACTGACATAAAAAAAACAACAGAAACAGGAGATCTAGCTACGTATAAGAAGGATTAAAGTTTGCTTGCAATAATTTGTTTGGTCCCTCAGCAAACAAGCAGACAAATAGAAAATACTCCCTTCTAAGCACCACATTAGTAAACATGAAAGATGAGAAATATTAAATGTTTGTGCTAAGACATATGTCAGGTTGCTGCAAGTTAGAGCATGTATATCATGATCACAGTTTATTGGGTATGTCTGCTCTGTGCTTAGAGGTACTGAGGCAGTGAGTGCATCCTAAACCCCCAGCCCTCTGTGAAGCAGTAAGTAGAATACGAAGGCCATCCAGGAGGAAACAACTATTGCACATGTCGCAGTAATTAGCTTTCTGTTACTCAGCAGTTCACAGGAGTCACACATGGTCCTCTGTGCTCTCTGTGCGTCTGCAGCCTGCTGAACGTGCTAAAAACCTGGTGATCGCTAATCGATCTTTTGATTGCCTGACATTTCATCCAACTGTTTTGGGCCATTGGACTGCTGACAGAAATGTCTTCCTTTTTTTTTTTTTTTTTTTTTTTTAACTTGACACGTTTCTGTTTGTCTGGTGTCTGCCTTCAGCCTGAGCCAACCCACTCATGTCCAGTGGGGAAGCCAGACATTGCGTCCGTCTTTGCTTTTGTCTGAAATTTGACTTAAATTTTGGCTTTAGGCTGATCTTTTGGTTTCCATTGTGCCATTTTCTGTTTTTGTAAAGGGAAACCTGTTTTGAAAATACGGGCATATTCTAAACTTGCTCTCTTGAGTCAGACCTTGAAATATTTCCCAATCTTAAATAGTCTGCAGTTAAGCTCTGCCGTCCAGTTAAAGTCTGGTAATCATAGTTGAACTAATACACATGAGCTGGAGCAGCCAGCAGATAAGTCAGAATAAGTCATCCTCCTGACCGACTGTTATGACATCAGCTTGGTACAAGAAGCCAAAATGGACTTAGATGAGATGGGATAAGAAAACCTGGCTTTTCACTGGCATCCTTCTGCTTGTGGCTCAGGCAGGACTGGTTTGAACTCGTAAGGCAATGGGAGGAGGGCGGGAAAGTCATTGTGAATAATGCTGAATCCCTTCCAAAGGCATTTAACCTCATGGAGAGATGGGCGGCATTGTTTGGCCACCTACTGTAACTGAGTCCCAGGAGTGCTGCTGCTGTTAAAGCCCACTGTGAGAAGTGGATACCAGCTGCAAACTCCAACTATAAATCATGATGATATCACCGAAACAAGTTGCAGCCTTGAAATTAATGTCAACCAGTTTTTTGCTGTTTAACACAGACTAAATAAGAAATGTAAATGTTTCTGAAGATCCACTGCTTTAGCCTTGAGCGGTGCCAACATCAGGGAGATTGGTCCTTTTAAGTCATTTAATTTTTCTTTTAAAGCGAGAACATTGTGCTTTGCTAAAGTACTTATACCCTTTGAGATTCTCAACCTTTTGTCACTACTGTGAATTTCAATCTATATGTTTGGAGAAGGTCTTTAAATGGCTTTCTAGACATAGAGACATTTTTGCACCGTTCCCATGACAGATCAAGCTCTGTCGGTTTGTTTTCAAGTCTTGCTACATAATCTTGGTTGGATTTAACTCCTGAATTTAGGTCATTCTTTACAATATTTTTGTCACTCTGGATCTATGTTTTTTGTAGTATCTAACAGATCCTCTGCAAGGATTGACCTATATTTAAAATCAATCAATCTCCCCTTCAACTCAAACCAGCTTCCTTGTCCCAAAGAATGCTGCCACCATCATGCTTCATGATTAGGATTGTGTTTATGCTGCATCACCCTTTTCCTCCGTAATGCTTAGTCATTTTTCTTTCTTTTTGCTTCCACTTCAGGGTTATGAGCTTCTTTGTGTTTGTCTACTTTACAATACAGTAGTTCAGGAAGTATGCATAGTTTTGTGAGGTGGGGTAACAGAAGACCTTGCAGGGGAGAGTAAAGTTTCTGACCCTTTCTGTGTCTGCCTCCTGTATGTTTTTTCTTTGATGACAAATTCTGGGAATGTCACAATAGCCACGTCCTGTTCTCCTCCTCTGCGGAGAGAGACCGGGGTCCTTGAATCATAACTGACACTCTGCCCCAGCAGGAACAATCAGAGAGTCAAAAGAACACACAGGAGGCACAAAATGTTCCCTCTATCTATCTGTTCGCCCACCAGAACCGCCTGCACTCAGGACTTCTCACCAACACAAGCAATTACCCTCACTTTTTTTTTTTGGTTACTGTTGATGAAATCTGCACAGAGCTGGGCTGAGTTAGCATGTGCCTCTGTAACAGAGAGAGAGGGAAAGGGTCGCGTCACAAAAGCAATATTATGTGTCTGAGTGAGTGGCGTTGGCGTGTGTCTGTTTGGCTTGTAAATCCTGTTTAAGCTAAACAAACTCATTGTCCTCATCCTCCGACTGTGTGCTCTGTGTATGTGTTAGTGTGGGTTTTGTTTGTGCATCCCCTCCTTCTCCTTTCTCTCCTTCCCCCTTTCTTTGAATTGTAAGTACAGTCACTAATTAGTCCCTGCTCACGCTGGATGGGGGGGTTATTGTTTTGTCTGTATTTGCCTTTTCTCTGTAGTTACAGATGCATTCCTGCAAGCCACTGGAGCCTCTTCCAAGAAGTGCCCACACCTTACACATCTTATATGGCTCTGTTTGTCAGAAAATGACTGACAGAGTTCCTGTCTCTCTCTGTTGTGCCGGTAGCTGACCCCATCTGGCAAAAAAAAGTACCAGCAATATATAATCATGAACTTTTTAAGACAACATCAGCATCCCTCTACACAGTATGTTGCATATCGTTTTGGCTCATAGATCATGAAAAATAATTTTCCCAAGAGAAAACACCTAATGTTTCTGTCATGATATAATTCAGCTATAAATAGTCTCCTGTCTAGTCAGCAGGAGTGCTTGCTGTTACTGGTGTTTCTGCTGCAGGATGCGTGGGATATGCATGGGTATGGCTGATATTCTGTGAGGGCAGTTAAATTTTCTCCAGTGTTCCCTCCAGGGAGACATACGTCTTGTTTTGTGACAACGCAAATTAACTTTGTTTTTAAATGGTAATTACTCTTTGTCTACTGCTTAAGTTTTGAGAGGAGACACTAAACACGGATGTTCTTCAAAGATGTTCTAGGAAAATAAAGAAGGCCATAAGTACCAGGCTGTATTACAATAGTGTTGTGTTTTTTATTTTCATTTTTTACAGCCAAAACTTCCTTGAATTGGTTTTGGATTTAAGATGTTCTGGGAAAAGTGTATTTGTTTGTTGGAAGTCCCAGCTTGAATCTGGCTAAGAATCTGTCTTAAAACTTGGAAAACTGCATTAGCTTGATGTGATTAGCTAAAAACGTACACACAAGATGTTCCAACCTGCTATAAAAATAGCATTAAAGTCGCGCTTGGAGATAAAAGGTGCTTTAACTGACTCAAAGGGGCTAAATACAAACAAACAAACAGACGCCACCACATATTTCAGATTTATTGTCAAAGATTATTGATATTATTTTGTCTTCCAATATCTATGTGCCATTTTCTGTTGGTCTTCCACTTTAAATCCCCTCAAAATACATTGAAGTCTGTTGTTTTAACATGACAAAATGTGTCAAATCTGAAGGAGGTTTGAGGCCCAGTATTATTGGAAAGCAGGGAGTAGGAGTCAACACCAGCTGTTGATTTTCACCATCCAGTCATAGTTGTTATGGGGAGCCTCTTAAATCATATTGGCATATAATCATAAGCCTCACTGCTTTACTAAGACTGTTTTTCTTCCCGATTTCTCTATTTTGGAGGCAGAAAGTGTGTTACTGTGTGCAGTGTGTATGCCCGCTCTCTGCCCTCCCCTCAGTTTCGACACTGGCAGCAGAGCCAGCCGCTTTCCCAGGGTTCTAAGGACCGCCATCCCTTTCATTTTCCCGCCTGGGCGGCTCAGATAAAGGGGCATATTTAAACCTCTGTGTGAATACACCAACCGTTAAAAAAAGGAAAAAAAATGGGTTGGTGGGCAACGGAAATGACTACACAGACAGACAGAGAGAGAGAGAGAGAGAGATGAGGGAGCCAAGGGTTGATTGAACAATAAACAGTTAATTGATAAATGCTGGAATTCATGATATATATTTGAATGCTGCTCATGTGGATAGAAGATACATAAATATCCCTCACTTCATCTGCAGCACAACACAGATAACCTTGCTCTCTGCTACAGGGGTGGTGTTTCACTCCTTTATGCGTCCTGTGTCCTACCAGGAATCCAAAGACGCGCCGCAATCCGTCGTTTATCATATCGGTAATGAGAGCAGGGTAATCGTGTGTTTTCCGGAGACAGGGATGACACAAAGCTTGGCGCTTGCCAGGGATCAGCCCCCTCTAAACAATGTTTATCATTGTCTCCCAAGGCTGTTTAATTATCTGGCAAATATTATTGACAAACCAGCAACGCTGCCTGTATCTAAAACATTCTTGGTTACTTTTCACAAAATCTAACCGCTTGATTGTACTGGCAAATAATATCCAGCGGTCTCTATTGTGTGCACTCAATAGAAATGATGATTTATGAGGGAATATTGAGGAACGCAGGGCGAGGTCGATCCAGATCTGATCAAATCTTTCATTCAAATAAACTCTCCTCACTGTCACAGTGACAAAAGCATGATAATCTGCCTAGCTCTTTTCTAAATATTCCTGTGGCGCTCTAGTCCAAACTGTAAACAAAACAACTCTTACACGGCTTACAAAGCTTTCTGGGATGTTTGATATTTTATGCAGTTAACTGTTTGATTTATGACTTCCCACATTCCTGACCCATGGGGAAGGAAATGTAGCCATGAATATTTCAGTTATAGACTGGTCAAAGGTTACAAATTGCATTTGTTGAAACGTTTGGTAGGAAATAGAAATACAAATAGTATTAGATTTGCGTTGAGTATTAGGTTTACAGTATTAGGCTTACAATTAACACAAAGATGTTGGTTCAGAAGGTAGCCGTCTTTCCTTTAGCTGGTGGGTTGCTTGTTCGAGCCACTGTCCTTTGGTAAGACACTTCCTCTGCCTCTCTGGGTGTTGGTGGTCAGAAGGCACTGACTGTATGGCAGCTATACTTCTGTCCGTCTACCTGCTTCAAATATCAAATATCAGCTTGTGGATGTGTGTGTGACTGAATAAAGTATAAAGAAGGCCATAGTCCCCAAATGCTTTGGGCTTTTGCCTGCTCAAAGCATTTGGGCTTCTTGGGCTTGATGGGGACCATTTCAGGCCTGATCTTTGGTGTAGACAAGCATTCAAAGTAAATATGGACAGCTCAAAGGTATTCTCTCCTGATTGTATAGCTTGTAGAACTGTGTGTCATTATGGACAGTAGTGGCCCAGTGGTTAGAGGATTGTACAACTTCCTAAAATCTCCAATCATTTTGTCTTGTGAATCCTGTATTGACTTGAGGGAGCAGGACGCCTCGCTATGCTCCCCCAGCTCTTGTTTTATCCCGACAAAGGGTTTGTTACTCGGGATCATGTCCAGCAGCTGTTATTACACACCTCTAATGTATCCTTTCCACAGCCATACTGCGACCTTTACATGCCTGCCCCCGCTGAGTAGAAACTGAATGGCGCGTGTTGACATTATTAAAGGCCCGCGTGAGGACATCACACTATTCGTGTCTCAGGTGGATTGCGTTGTGGGACGGATGAGAGGGTTAGTTTTCCATTTTCTGTGCAGCCTCACCTTCATCTTAAAGGGTGCTACTTCATAAAGAAAATACTGTCTGCTTTGAGCAAGTCCATGCTGGTTAACAACAACAACAACAACAACAGATAGTAGACTCAAGTATGAATTATGACCTGGCAGTATGCTACCTATACACACACCTAGATCTATGTATGACACGCCTCTATAACGATGTCACACTAAAAATATTAAATCCACATGATTGTTTAACAAGACAGAGAGGGTGCCTTATTGAAGTTGGCATGAAATCACCTTTGTCGTGCTGTGTGTTTATGTGACGTGTGTGTTTGACTGTGTGTGGGAAAGCGAAAGAGAGAGAGAGAAGAGGAAAGTGGGGGTAGGAGAAGCCGCAGTTGCTTGGGGTGAGGTCCTGCCCTGATTTTCTCAGGAATTCCTTTGTTTTTGGAGCCAGAATGGTGGAAACTGAATCTGCGTAGCCTCAGGGCTCTACAGCTTGAGAAGTCCCTCGCTCACATCCTTCTGACGCCATCTCTGATGGCTTTAAGGGGCAGCTCTGTTTTCAAAGCTTGGTGCAGCAAAGGTGTTTTTAGGTTCCACCAAGAAGGAGGGTGACTGCACCAGGTGGGGCTTCTTGTACCCGGAGGAGCTGAAACAGATCAAATATCAGGATTCTACGTACAAGTGAAATGCTGATTATGTGATTATATTGGGACTTAGGCTTTTCATGGAGAAACCAGTTTCTGATTTTCTGGCCTGCATGTTCCTTTTTTATGCCATAAATTTGTTCATAAAAATAAGAAAATGTTCTTCAAGTACTTGGAAAAATATTTGCTTAAAGTCCAACAGGACCTTATGTTATTATCTATCAGACCTAATGATCCAAACCTCAATCTGTTTTTGTTAAACTCATAAGAAAGCATCTAAGAGTACAAAAAAAAAATGCCCAGTTTCAAATTTTAGACAATAAATTGCTTTAGTTGGATTCATATCAACTTTTTCATTGCTATTGTTTTGCTTTCCAGTTCTGGTCACGTTTTCATCTTGTTTCAAGGCTGCTGAAAGGCTGAATGCAGCAGCTGAAAAGTTGTCAGTCTCTCCTTTGAGCTGTAACATCTCACCTCCCGATCACGGCTCGTTAAAGCCGATAAACTGTGGATGATGGTGTTTAAGCTGTACAGCGGTATCTCCATTTATCCTGTGCCACAAGTTTTCCATCTCCAGATGCCTTATCTGGCTGCCTGTCGCTTTAAGTAACTAACCTCCACAGAGCAGAGGGTTTCCCTCTCATTTGATGGGGGCTCGTGCTGAGGGAGTGAGGGGTGGGGAAGTGGGGGTGTTGTTGAATGGGCTGCCGGCCTCTCTTGAACCAGCCTCATTCTTTCCGGCTCCTGGAACTGTGGGTGGGAGAGCTCGAGAGAGGAGAGGGGAGGGGGCAGGAAAAAGGCTAGGAGGTCCGATCACGTGAGCGGTAATGGTGCTCATGCCGCTTCCTTTCAGGCTGTCACCGTAAATCTGTTTGACTTGTCACTTTTGAAATCATTACGAGGGCTAAAAGCCTCTCTATTGGATTGTGGTGGATATGGTGGAGGGGCGGAGGGGGCGACGGCAGCAGGTTTCCTTTGTGTCTTGTTGACGATGATGATAATCAAGTTTGTTTCTGGCCATCCTGCTGTGAGGCTATAATTGGCTCTCTTCTTTTCTACTCTCATCAGGATTTTTGCATGTTTATTTTCCTTTGAATAAGTACAGCAGGATGAAATTAATGATCATGAAGTTGTCCCTTACTCTCACAAGGTTACAATACAGTCAGGAAAAGTTGGGAATTTTGCTTCCAAGATGTATTATGGAGAAATATGGCACATTCGTCCGTCTTTCGCCGATCCATCCTAAACCTGATTCTTTACTACAACAATTTAGCTTTTTTGAATTCCTAAAAGTTTGTTTATTGTGAGTTGTTTTTCTTTTTGGGGGTTTGAAGTCTTGTTACAAACAAAAGGATAAAAACAATATATATGATATAGAGCTCTACAGATTCTAAAATCATAGAAATGTATACCTGGATACCAATAAGCATATCTAGTTGTGATTTATTGTCTTCAATTCCTCCTGCAAGTCAGTCACAGTGACAGAAACTGCTTGAGATATGTCTAAACCTGTCCTGTCACTTTCTGACCTGACTCATTCCTGACTGAGAAGCATGACAGAGCAGATCTCATTGCAGCGATAAAATCTGCAGGATGTGATGTCTGAATTGTGTCTTCCAGCTTCCTATAGCGTCTCTCCTCCCTCGTTCTGCTCTACTTTGCTTGGCGCTGCTTGTACTTCCCTCCTTTTTTCTTGTTTGAATGCAATCCATCTTCCCCTTTGTGCAGACCCTCTTCTCTCTTTCTTTGGTTTGTTTGCCAGCCGTGCTCGTGCCTGGAACAGAGCACCCGGGCGGACATCTGTCAAGCAGCTTCCTTGATCTGATCTGCTTAAGCTTCGGGGTCATGAGGAGTAGCAGCCGGCAGTCCAGACTACTGCTGCAGGGAGACATTGAAGCTTCTTTTGTTTTATTTCTTTGATTTTCATTCTTTAAGTTTCCAATTAAAATTCACACCGCTTGCAGTGGAAAACATTCACTGCGGTGTTAAGACGTTGACTGTCTTTATGTGGAGCGTCTGCCCCTTGGACCGTGTCGCTTAAACTGGGCTGACACTGTCACTTCTTCGTCATGAAGCTCCTCCTCAGACTCCCGGCTGCAGAGAAGGAATTTTATCAGGCTGTCCATCAACTATAGCGACGATCAGAGAGGAGCAATTTTGACAGTTAAGCTGGATCTCTGTGCCTGGGGCAATGTCGTTAATGACAACACTGGTGACAAGCATGAACAAAAGGCTTTTAATTGTGGCTGTTTGCTTTATAAAATGTGAAACAATAGAATGACACCTTCAGTTGCTGTCAAGTTGGACACTTTGCATACTTTCTTGAAAGGTTGCTGGCTGAATATGGAGCTGTACTCTCTATTTTGACATTGGAGTGTTATGATTGTAGATGCTTTCAAAACAGTTAATGTCAAGTGACAAAATCACTTTAGATATTGTTAGAAAATACTTAAATCTCCATTAAACAAAACTCATCCTAACAGTGTAGCTTTGAGGTAGCTTTTTAAATAGACCATTTACCTTTCAATATGACTAATAATCCAAGATAATCTTTGTCAGCAGTTGCCCACAAATGGGTGGTGAACATCATCAGATAAAAAAACAGACTGGTCTTCTGTTGCTTGGGTTTTTGTAGGGTCTAGGGAGTTTGTGTTATGTTCTTGGTGTGGAGCTGCAACGCATTTGAATCTTTCCCAGAATTTAGATAATGTCCTGAATTTTTTTAATGTTGGCAGGCAGCAGAAGAAGGGCGTTTTCCAGGACCCCATCCCTGCAAGAATGCATTAATAGATCCACATTTAAAAAACATTTAAATTCTGCAAAAATTTTTAATCTAAACCCACTTCATGCGCATAATGTTACACTCCTTTGCAGTTCCACAATTCGTGGAGTAACATGATTACAACAACCTACTTTTAAACCTGTAGTCAGACAATAAATGAGAGTCGGACTTGATTCTATAACTGCAAAATATATTGCAGAGATATTGCAGTATACGTTACATAACTTTAATACTTAGAATTACTTAATAATTGAATGTTGAATGGAGTCTATTTGCAGCTAATGCTCAGACAACGGTTAGTCAATATGCTATAGATCACACAGAAGGCCGAAAGCTCACATATGAAAATGTAAACTGGTGCTGTCACCATATTTAGACAGAGCCATAGCAATAGGCAGGGGAGGGGGATTGCTATATTACCATTATGCATCTTAAAGCTTGGAAACATAATATCTCTGGCACCTACTCTGGAATTTCATTGACAGGACTTAGAACTTTGCAACTTCTGCAAACACATTGTTTTTCATGTCTATACGTTTAAAACTTGCCCTCATCTTCCTGCCCTTCAGAGGATGATCTAATACACAGTAGGTATGCAAAGATCTTGGCAAGCTTTCTGTAAGTAGTTCTGCAGTTGAAAGCAATTAAAACAACACAAAGAAACATCATATTCCAGGTGCAATTAACAAATGAATGAACTGAAAGTGAAACTTACTTTCTAGGCAGCAGTGGCAAGACTGTCATGATGTCGTCTTTGTTTTGCCAGTGGACTCCACATACCACTGCTGGAAATTTAAAAAGAAAATAGTGATAAATCAGAGTCTTCATTGTTGCATAACAGCAGGAAGAACTAACATTTTCTGGCATTTAGGTTTTATAAAAAACAAAATAACATATAGACTCAAAGACTTTCTAAAAATCTCAAATTTGCTGGAAAGGATGATGCTTATTGTCATTAATAATTGGGGATGCATGGCTCAGGCTTTTAGTTCTAGTTTCATTTAACCTTTAAGGTCAAAAACACTCACTAGTTAAATAAGTTACTATTTTTTTTAGTTTAGTTTAGTTTTTTTAGACTAGATTTTAAAGAACAATCATACAGTGCGAAGTGAAAAATGTCCAGCAGGTTTCTTGATAAAGGTCACAGTTAAACAATCTAAATAGAATAAAAGAATAAATCCTAATTGATGGCTTAAGTAAATCTCCCTAACTATTGACTAATTTGAACTGAAGTCTAAACAAAGTGCAGCAGAATAACATAGTTTGTTGTTTCATCTACTGAGTTAAAAAAGGCGGACGTTTGGGTTTTGATTCAATAATGAGCTGAAAATGTTTTGATCTTTAAATTTTTATTATACCTTCAGATTACCATTGAAGAACAGAATCACTTGATTTTTATCAACCACTTGTTGACAGGTGCAGTGCTGTTTATGATGATAATGTGACCCCTACTTTGTGATTAGAAGAGGAGGGAAAGCTGTCTTTAGTGAGATTTAAATGCCAAGTTCTGCATTACTACTCTGCCTGTTGGACTACCATAAAACAACCATAAAAGCAGCAACACCTTTGAATTGCTGAAAGCAGTATAAGATCTTGGCAGCAGCTTAAAAGATCTTCAAACCACAGCATTTTAGGTTTTTTTCCAATAAATGTTCCAACCCATTTGATAAGTTCAGAGCCTCTGGAAGCACTACGCCTGCCTAATCTCCAGAATCACTGAATCCAAACCTACTTTGATTTAACTCATCCTTCCTGAATCAGCAGAACCCCATAATAAAATCCAAGCATGTGTGACATGTAGATTTGTCTTTATTATTACACTTGTTTTCCTTCAAACTAAATATGTTTCCATCTTGTTCATTTGGTTCGAATCCATGTGAAGGAAATCCTGCCATGATAAGGGTAAGAAACGCTGGCTGTTATCTTTTAAAAGATAATAGACCTGTGATGCTCTGCTGGCAGGGACCCAAGCCCACAAATTGCTCCACGATTTAAATGTAGATGATTTTTTCAGGTCAAACTGAAGATAAAGGTCTTTGTTGACGTTTTGTAGAAAGAAGGCCAGTGTGTGAACCGGCCACTCTTTTTGTGCTGTGCCTGTATCCTCTCTGTGTGCTGATTAGATTATCTCATCTGACCTGGGAGACAGGGAGCCACTAAATACTTTTAAAGTTTAAAGAGCCTTAAAAAAACTATCAGTTCTATAGAATATGGACTGACTGGTTCCATTGGATTAGCGACTTTTCTGCAAGCTAAATCTCACTGTATTTTTGTATTAGTAACCCTTTTTAGATAATATGTATACAGACAATATCTACAAATTTATTTGTGCTTTTTTATTCATATAATCTCTATAATCTCTGTGGGAAAAGATGCATTAACTTTATCTAAGGCGATACTCTTTACAACTAAATAGAAAACCTCAAAAGTCAGCACAAGTGTATAATGAGTTGTCTGTAATTCTAATAACAGATTCACAAACACTAGTGTAACCCGTTCGTTTCAGTCAGGATAAGAGAAGCATGCAGGGAGCAATGAGTAGTGCGTAGATTTACTTACCAACAAACCTGCTAATAGTCGGAAACCTGCAGTAAAACTGTTGTGTAGCGTTTTATCTTGGGTCATATGATAATCTGCTCACCTGTTCAGTGTCTAATAATGAAGGATGGAGAAACTCTAATTTGCCTTCATATAATCAGAATGATGATAATAAAAATTTAACTTTATTGAGCTCACATTAAGAAATTCACTCTCTGCTTTTACCCATCCCCTTAGGGAAGCACTGGGCTGCCATTGTGGGGCACCGGGGGAGCAATCAGGGATTTGCAGTCTGTGGGAGTGGGGTTTGAACTCAGAACCTCAGGATTCCAAGCTTAAAAAAATGATATAAATAAAACAAGTAACATTAAATCATCACATTTACAAAGTTTTAATCAGAAAAGCATCTACAATTCAGTTGAATCCAATTACCCCCATGAGTGGCTCTGGCTGGGCGTACAGTTACTCACGGTTAGATGGGAGCGAGACACAATCGATTAGAAATATTGGCTGCCTTTTTTTTTTCAAACTCAGCGTTAAGGTGACAATTTATGTTCACTTGGAAATGAAGACATGTGACTACAGTTCATAGTTATATTGGATGCTGAAGACATCCTAAAAGATTAAATCTACAATCATTCAGTGTTTGTTATGAAATAAAAGTTAAATCCACCCTATAGCCAAACCTCTTTCATACATATGGTGTGACATCACACTTCCAGCTACTCTAAGTACCAGCCATACAGGGAAATGCTCTACTTTACATTTCTTGATTGGATTAGATATTGAATACTAAACTCTTAATATTTGTGTTTGATTAAAATGTTTTCTATTTTCCTGTGCTTTATTCTAGAATGTGTCGTCACTGATGTTGGAGTGCTTATACCTACATGCTTGTGCACATATTTTAGAATATAATTCTTTATTTGTGGGTCCCATTACCTGTTCTCAGACAGTGCTAATTAGGAAACCATAAAAAGCTGACGTGATGAACTGTTACTGCGGGCATGATTAACTATATGACTTCATTATCATCTTAAGGGTGCTGCGGTAACGTTGCACAGCTCAAAGGCCGTGCCGGATCCACTAAAATGACTGCAGTTCGGTTGGATGAAAACGACTTCCGTGCAATCAGGTCTCTCTCTCAGCTTCAATAACAGCATTTAAAATCCACTCAAGCTTGTGTCTCAGCAAAATTCTAGTTGCCTCCTCTTTCTTTGGGTTATGCAGCATCTTTGGGAAGGCAGGTAAATGCTGCTGATGAGCACGGTCGGGGCGGTGATGCGGGACAGCCTCAGTGCTGCACTGCTGAGGTTTGTAGTGAGAAGGGATAAAAAAAGAAAGGTGGGATGAAGGATGGAAGAATGAGATGGAGGGACGGGGAATGAAAGTGTGTGGCATTGCAGCTCCGGCGGTGTACCACCCGCTACTCAGCTGCAGCTACAAATCACACAGAACCGAGTCGCTGCTGGCTCTTTGCCACGACGCTGATCGCTGGCACACAGAACCCTGTCAAAACCATCTTGATGGGTAATTAGAGATACTCTATCATTACAGCTGTAGCTATAGCAGCAGTGCTTATGTAGTCTAGTGTGTGGATGATGTGGAAGTGACTGAGGGCGTGGGGGTGCTGAAAATACATTTTATTCAGTTTAACCCATGCTGATCCTTTAAATTCTACTACAAACTCTACTACAATGTGCTCTGGGCGCAATGTGTCTGCGTATCTTCCCGCCCTACGTGGGGCTGTGTGTAAGTAACAGCAAGGTTGGTTTAAAGGTTAGCAGTGTAATTTATTAGCACATCATGTCCTGTGTGACTTTCACCAGACAGGTCCTGCTGGTTTAAAGAGCGAGCCAGATAAACAGAGGAGGCTTTAAAATGTTCTGCATACACACACCAGAGCAAAACAATAGGTTTGTCCCACAGTGTCGCCCTGCCATCGTTTAAACATTTAGTATTTTCCCATTAACCCTCATCACTCACTGGAGGACCTCGGCTAAAATGCCCACTTTTACGCTTGCACCACGAACAATTTGGCAATTTGTGCCGTTATTATCCTAATTTGCCCAAGCAAAAATGGAGGGGGTGTGGACACAGAGCATGTTGCGTGCCCTTCGATTAAGTGGGATGTTTTTGAATGTGGCTCTTCCACCTTCTAGAGAGATTCGATACTTGAGGGGCTGAAGTGTTTTTGATGGAAACTCCATTAATGATTGATAGCAGGAGGAGAGCGGTTATCTTCCCGCTCCAGCACCATCTATTATTTAATCTCCTCTCCTTGCGTTTTGGTGGCACACACAAACAAAACAAAAAAAAAGTCACCATCTTGAAATCTTAAGTTGATGATATCTGTCAAAGGAATTTAAGGCACTACATTGATTTCTTCTAGCTCTCTTCCTCCTGAGGCTTGCTTGTTGTGCATTTTAATGTGGATTGATTATGTCTCATTGATAGCATCAGTTAGCTCCTCTTTGTCACATTAAAATAAAATGTCCAGACTTTTAACCCTATGGTCATGAAATTTAGAAGGTCCTGGTTTGATCCCAGGTTACAGTCCTGATCAGCTGGTTGGCCAGAAATGGAAAACAAAGTGTGTGTTAAAGCTTGACTAGAGACAATAATAGCCAAAAATTGAATTAACAAAGTTATTGTTAAAACTGTGGAATTTAAGGGGTCATTGTATGCCTTAAAAGTATAAGTAAAAGTGTATTAAGTACATTATGTTATGGCAGTTTCCCTTAAATGATGACAGGCAATCCTAATTGAAAAATAATTGCATCCAAAATTATCTATCCAGATAAAATGTATTTAAGTTTTCTTTCATCTTTAGTAAATTTAAGCAAACTACTCCACATTGAAACAGCATCAGAGGGACAAAGAGAAGGTTTTATTGAAAACAGCTGCTGGATGTGTTGGATTAGAAATCCATTGAGAAGCATAACATAATATCTCCTGTTGGGGAGAATTTTGTGTTGCTATTTATATGAAACAAATACTGCAGGGTCTCTAAAGCCATTTGTTGCTACTGTTTTTTCCACTCTATGCTGAATTGGTTTTAATAAAGTATCTTAGCTCAGACTTGGAAAAGGTATTCAATAATTACATCCCAATAGGTTCTCTCTACCTAGAATGTATCTGTGTGCATCAGGATATTTTATATGAATGCCAGACTGACTCAGTCAGTTTATATTGAGTCTTTGACATGAGCTTATGATGTTGAAGCACTAAGTGGTTGAAGTGATGCTGGAGAATCTTCCCAGCCTGCGTTTCAGCATCAGTTCGTTCAGCACTGGAATTTCTCCAGATCCTACTGCGAATTCAAGCAGCCTGAGAAGGTTCCCCATCAGTCATTGCATGGGGAAATTTCCCTGAAAACAGTGCAGTGGCTCCACGCTGGGAGGCCAGGTAAAGTCCAGGCACTTCTGCTGAAAATGCTTTGAGACAAAGTAAGAGCAGAACCTTTTAAATCTCTTAGCCTCGAGTGGCTGTGGAGACTTTCTTAAGCTAAGGTAATGATTATGGCCTTGCATAGAAACAGAGAATGCATCATCTGAGTGACACCCTCACTTACTGGTGTCAATACCAGAGTTATTTATTGACTACAAATGAAGCCCTGCAGCACCTTGCTTGTTTTTTTCTGTCCTCTTTTACTGAACAGCCTTTAAAGCAGAGCTAAGAAAAATAACCCTTAGAGATACGACATGACTATCAAGATCCAAGGATGCAAAGATAACAACGAGGGGTGATGGCCACTAAAAAGAAACAACAGAAAAGTGATGCTTTTCTTATCTGCCCTTCTGTGGGTGTGTCTTGTTAGAGAAGCAAAGCGTTGCTTGTTACCCATCTTATGTCAACAGTTGGTGTATTGACATAAGCTGCTTCCTGTAGGCTTCTGTCCTGAAACCTCCAGGCACCGCAGCCGTGAAGCAGAGTGATTAGATTTACAGATGGAGATGAATGTGAACACAGCTTATGAAACAAAAGCATAAATCACCACCAAGGGGCTGTAAGCTCTGCGATTGACCTTTTTGTACATCAATAATGAAGCTGGAGTTGGAACACTCCTTCAGGGGGCGGCGAAGCTACGACTCCTGGGTTTTGCAGAAGCAGTTGCTGATATCATTTTTGTTTCTTCAAATCTTTGAGCTGTTGATGCAAACTAACAGCAATTTAATTTATCTCTTAAGATCCATAAGTATAAGACAATTAAAGAAATATTTGTTTTAAGCTTCTTGGCTGTAAATGACTAATTTAATTGGGAGCAAAGAGGAAAACATGCCTTTGTGTGTGAGAGTAGTTTCTTTAAAACTGTTTTATTAACATTTTAAAGTGGAAACAAATAATTATACAGTCTCTTTTCTTCTTCTAAAGTCTAGCACATTCTCCAAATTCAGAAACTGTATTTGTGTTAACTTATAAATTGTTGAAATTAACTGCAATGATGGACGATACCAGGCTCCATGAGCTGTAGCTACTGCAGAGTTGTTTTAGAAAGGTGTGACGCAGATATAAGTCCAACAATAAATCAACAGCATGTTGGTGGTTCTGATTCTGATCACCAACATCTCCCTTGTCAATAGGTGGGTCAGTTACTTTGCTAGGACCTTTTGATGGATGTGTCGGCAAGTATGAAGCTGTCAGACAGACATGAGAGAATGCACACAGTGACTGCCTGATACCTGCTGCTCAGGCTCATCTTTTACCAGGAAGTGAAATCTGTCTTCCTGTCTGTCCGCCTGTCTCCCGGCCTGTCCCCGCAGTGCAGAGCCTCAGCAGGGTTATTAGAATAGCCCTGTGGCTGTCACTGATAAGGCCTGTATGCACGCAGCCACTGACAGCGCTGCCTGTCTGCGTACCCAGCACAAGTGGCCCGGGCCAGGGGATTACTGCCTGCTGCCATTTCTGCTGATGCCTTTCTTTATGTTATCCTCTCCAGTCAGATGTGCTGCATTTGAATAACTTGGCTGATGTTGTAGAAATGGAACTCCTTGAAATCTCCGCCTGCATACAAATGAAGGCGTGTGCGCGCTTTTACCCCCCCCCCCCCCCCCCCCCCTCACTTTATTAGTCTCACTTTCTCCATCTTTTCTCTTTTTCTCCTGCTGGTGGCCATAACTGGTTATTTACATGCTCTGTCACTTACTGGGCGGAGTGATGCTGATGGGCTGGGCGGCTCGCTAATCCACTCTGCTGCTGTCATTAGAGAGAAGCAAACAGACTATTACCACCACCTCCTCCTCCTCCTCTTTATGCTCATCATAAGCTGGACTCAACCTTACAGACACAAACACACACACACATGAAAACAGTTGCACAGCTGTGATGGAGAGAGCCTGTTGTTTCTTCAGTGCTGCTGAGTAGAGCCCTGCTTTGGTAATTGATCCTGTTTGGTACACGAGGAAGGAGGGAGGCAGCCTCTAAGTGTTGTCAGTTTGCTGCATTAATTTTTCAACCGTAGCCAGTGAGGCTGGAGGGACGGGGAGGGGCTGGTTGCAGAGCTAACCCCGAGTAAAAGCGCACTGTACCCATTGGTGAACACACTGCTGCTCATTCTAAAATAAGTTCTCCTCTGTGAGAGTCAATTATGATTCAGCAGACTGGTGGAGTCACTCACAGCCTCCTGCAGATGACAAATTTGTTTTGCTCTGTCTCCCATTCTTCTGCGGCTCATAAATAACCTTGCGGTGGTTAAGTGACTTGTGCCTCTTTGTCTGCGTGTTTTAGCCCTCTCATTTTGTACAGTACGTTCCCTCTGATAATAGACAGACTCCAGCCTGTGCTTTCTGATCCCTCATTGGGGCTTTGGACTCACTAATGATGTCATCTCGAGCTGAAATGAAGCACAAACACCCAGTTTCTGTCTCCGTAGTAGGAATTGCTATTATTATTGTTTCTGTGTTCCTCACAGCTCCCACTCATGGATTGTGTGAAAAACACTCATTGCCTATAATTAGCAGGAGCTCCGTGGCTGCGCCGGTCAACGGGCCTGCAGTGGAGCGACGTTAATGTCCGTCAGAGCCACGTTAGCCAACACTTCCCTGAGTCATTAAGACCCGATCACAGCCACAGTGGACGTCACGGCTGACATTTCTACAAATATGAGTCACACATTGTTTCTTGCTTTTATTTAATACTTAAGAAGTCTTTTGAACATCGGATGTGATCAAGTACATTTCACGCTTGTGTTTTGGGGAAAAATGCTGGAGCGCTTGACGCAGGGTGTGAGGAAAAGTTTTGTAATGATGTAATAAATAAAACATAATATACAATATAAAGCTGCCCTAAGGCTACAGAGGAGTGAAGTCATTATCAGTGGAGTTACAGCATCCTACTGACAGAATGATTAGATTATAAGGGACAAAACTTTGTTCTTAGCCATAACCACACTCATGTTTAAACATAGTCTAACCAGTGAATTAACCAAAGAAGTGTGACTTAGCTGTCAAAATATAAGCTTTTCCATATAAAAACATGGCTTGTAGATCAGTTTAAGGTGAAAAGATTCAGAAAACTATCTGCAACAAAGGCTCTCTAAAGCCGGGCGTACACTGTGTGATTTTTTTCAATCGTTGAACGCATCTGCTGCTCACACTGTACGACCAAACGCAGGGTTTATTCGTACAGTGTGAGCAGCAGCTCACGATTTGTGTTCGGCCCGTCGCTCTGATGCGATCTGCCTGCTCACACTGTGCGACTAAAAACCACGTTGGACTCATCTCCTCAGTGAGATAGATCTGCTCTGTAGCTCTCTATCCTGAAGCCAAACAAATAGAAGGGGGATATTAAGCTCACTATAGTGAACTGCTCTGTCTTGGCAATTTGTGCAATTTTGTGCTGAAAGTCCTAAAAAGAAAAGGCGGCGACGTATTTGGAAAAAGGACATGGCTGAGCAGGCGTGGCTACTGCAGTCCGTCAATTTTGCAGACGGAGCTGCATTTCACTCATTGCATCCCTGCCATGCTGCTGTGTTTACATCTGAGAGGAAAAATAAAAAGAAGAATGCTTGTTTGCGCATGCGCCCTGAGCGATTTGCCCACGACAGTGTTTGAATTTCTCCTGACCTCACCATTCCTGATCAGGAGGTGGTCGTGAGAAGCCGATCGCCGCTCGTAACCCCCTGTACACTACACGACTCACGACGCACGATCAGGCTGAAAGTCAGCCCGATTGAAAAATACTCGCACAACTGCAAAATCCCCCTGAAAATCGCACAGTGTACGCCGGGCTTTATATCAGTTTAAATTATCATGAATGTTTGGGCTAGCATCACATTCCCCTGTTCTGAAACCGTGAGTAAAATAAAAGAAACTTAAAAAAAGGCTGGACATGTACAGTTTGCTTTTTATTAAGTAAGAAATGTTAAAAATTCCTCTACGTGTTCAGTTCCTGGCCGATGCACATATCTGATTTTCTTCTAGGTCTGATTTGCCGATTCCAGTTTTGCATGGATATATTTAGTAAAACTGCCTTTTGGAAACATATCAGTATTGGTCTTATTAGTAAAACTTAAATATTAACATACTGTGTTTATTTCAGGTTGGCTATAGGAAGGTTTTGGTTATGTTGCAGTGATTTTGATGCAGCACAGAATTGTGGAAATTAACCTGAAAGGGAGTATTCCTGTCTTGACTGTGATCTTTTGTTAACAGCAACCAAATGGCAGG
Source organism: Cyprinodon variegatus (assembly GCF_000732505.1). Taxonomy (NCBI): domain Eukaryota; kingdom Metazoa; phylum Chordata; class Actinopteri; order Cyprinodontiformes; family Cyprinodontidae; genus Cyprinodon; species Cyprinodon variegatus. The sequence goes on along the minus strand of NW_015150454.1, from coordinate 1,734,944 downwards.
GAAATATATTTTCTGTCAATATTGATATCAGATGTTGATGTTTGTGCAGATTTTTTATAGTCATTGATTCCTACTCCGAAGCATGTTTTTCTCCTCAATCTAAATTTTATTTTGCTTAAAAAAGTACATAGGAGTACAAGATTATGATACTGTTAACTGGTGGAAAACAATGTGTGAATTATTTGTTACTTCAGCACTGTTCTTCTCTTCAAATTGGGAAAGAGCAGTTGCAATTCAAGTAAGACGTTTGTAGACCTTTGTAAAAACTTTCTTTTCCAAAATCCCTTTACAAATACAGATATGCTGTGAAACAAAGACATTTAGAGACCAATAGTGGAATCAAAATGTTTTTTTTTGTTAGCAACTTCTTTTTTATTTTGAAAATCTTCTAAGAAGCATATCCTATCATTTGGTTATCAGTTGATTTCAGCTTGAAAAATCCTTTCATTTTTTCTTCAAGCTGCAAAACATCCTTCTCTGAGATGTTGTGGCTTGTTTCCTCAGCCTCTCCTGCATCATTAGTCCTAACTGGGACGTTGAAGCTTGATGGAAGTTATGAATCTGAATTTACTTGTGCGTTAGATATAATTGAATGCAACAAGGCTCTGCAGAATTGAAGACGAGCCTTTAAGTATCATCACGATCCAAAGGGGCGGTAGAGTCTTTAGCTAAGCTTGTGAGGTTGTGATTATACATATATTCATGTAGATTAAAAAAATAGAGTGCTGTTAAAAATATGCTGTTATATTACACTTAACCAATTTGAAATCTGCATTGGAACCAAGGAATCCACTGATTCAAACAGGCTTGCCTAAGTGCTTCAAATGAAGGCTTTAACATAGAAGTCAGTGAAGGGCTTGGTGATTTACAGCCTGTCAGGTCACACAGTGGAGACGCTTCTCTGCTTTGTCCCATCCAGCAGGTGTTTTTTTTTTTTTTTTCTCTGCAGGTTTGATTATTCTCCTCCTCCACCCTTTCCTGTCCTATCACCCTCCTGCGAGTCTAGCTAGCCAGGACAGGCCTTCCTCTACTCCAAAACCATGATTGCATTCTTTAGCTATTCCACCCCCTCCTTCAGAACAAGGGCCCACTGCATCTCACTCCCTTTCAAGTAGAGGCTGGCGGGTGTATTTCCCCTTTGAAGATGTAATCTCGAAAAACACAGAGACATCTCCGGGATTATCTTAAATGTCTTCAGTATGTCAACAGCCCAGTTGTGTTACAGAGCAGCTTTGGTCGTTTAAGGAGGTCGGCTGTGATGACAAGTGGAGGAAAATGCTGCACCGCGGAGGTAATCACAGGGTCAATTCTGCCTGACTCGTTTCAGGGCCAGACTCCTGCTGGTAAACCTGGATTTTAAAAGACACGATGAAATTATGCGTTTCTCCCCCTGTGGCATTGTTGTGTTTACGATCGCAGGCGGTGGAGCTCTCAGTAACAGATGGTGTTTGTAGGTAAGGCTTGTTGATGTCATGGTATTCTCCAAAATAATGTGACGATCCTAACCGTGCAACATCTTAACTGAGCTTGGAAAGTAAGAGCAGAAACATCAGGAAGTAGACACAAGAGGGAAGGTTAGTATACGCCAATTTATAGGCACATAAGTGGGCGCTCCTTGAAAGGGATCTCGACTTTGTAATCATATCAGATGTTATCGAGGGGAGATTTTAGGAAGGGTAAGTGCCTGGAAACTAAATCAGAGAGAGGCTGCCTAGGGAACGCGTTGTTATCATAATTACCTGCTGAGCGATGACTGCAGAAGCGGTGTTGATGTTGACACCGAGCTGCCCTTCTTCCTCTCTCCTGACAAGGCGGTTTTTGTGTGGGCCGCTGCCTGCCTTGACATCACTTTGTTCTTTGTGTTTTCTTTATTTTCTTTTTTTTCTTTCCCCTCCTCTCATTTCAACCAGAAAAAAAAAGAGACTGCAGGCCAAAAACTCAAATATTGTCCTGGTGAGATCAGGCCCACAGATTGAGGACAGAACTACGTCAGAGCATACGTGCTGGTGCTGGAAGGCTGCAGGGTCAATCCTGAGAGCCAAGGCAAAACAGAGGCCTCCCCGTCTATGTTTCAAACAACTTGTTCCTTCTCATACTGGCCGAATGTTTATATTTTACATTAAAGTGCCTTTGAAAAGTATTTATACCACTTTTCAAATTTCCTCTTGCATTTTCAATGTACTTTGGAGGTATTTTATAGTTAAGTGAGTGAGCATATGTTACCCTTACTGTACATTTAGGGCTGAAACAATCAGATTAATCGATTATTGAAATAATTGCCAACTACTTTAGTAATAGATTAATGGTTAACTGGAGCATGGAGACTCTAAACCATGCCTTTAGCTGACAGAGCGTTCCAAATAGAGCAGTAATTATATCAAAATTGTAAAAAATTACATACAAATTTTGCATTTAAGATGACAAAATCATTTTGTCTGTAAATAAGCTCTATCCAGAACTCCTCAAGGGGAAAGGTTGAAGTTTCATCTTGTTTAAATTCGTAAAAAAAACCTTCTCTAAGTAACCTTTGGCTAGCTAATAATCGAAAAAATAGTCGTAAGATTAATAGATTTGCAAAACAATTGTTAGTTGCAGCCCTATGTACATTTAACACTTTGCAGAGCATCCCTCCTCAGCAGTGATAGTATAAGGAAGGTGAATTCCAGTCATATTGGATGGATAACATCTGTCTTTCCTTATCCTCATAAATGGATTTGAAAGAGCCTTTATAAAATAATGGTAATAATGAAACAGGTCTGGCTGCATCTAGCTCTGTCCATCTTTCTATCATCTCTGTCATGCTTCTCCGAGATGCTGAAGAAAATCATTTCCTAAGTTTTGAAGGGAAGTAAAGTCTAATTTTGGTCTCATCTGACTAGAACACTTTTCCCCTCTTATTTTCTGCATCCTCTATATAGCTTGCTTCTCAAAAAAGAAACCTGATTGAAACTCAAGGGTTTGAATATTTTTGCAAAGCAACACTTAATCTGAGAGAACAAGGCATGTTTGGGTATGAGTGAAATACAAGGATGACTGGGAGAAACGCTTGACCTGCTTGTTTTGCAAAATGGCATTCCTTTACTAATTTCCTCCTGATAAGTATCTGACAGCTCATAGCAGAGTGTTTTATCTTGGCTGAAGGAAAATGGCTTCTCTCAGTTTCGATCAATTTTAAAGCCTGTGCTGCCGCTGAAAATTGCATTCTCTGGCTTCCATGTTCTTTTATTTGCATAAAGGTAATCAATCCCAGGCAGTACAGCCGCCCGCTGCTTTTAGCTTAACTTGGACTTTATCCTCTCCTTGCTCCTTTTCCTTTCCTTTCTTGTCTATTGCAAATTCTTGTTCTTTCCTCCTCCACCTAGCATAATTGATGGGCCTTCGCTGTGCTAGGGGCATTGATTTTTACTGCTCGGCCGCTCTCTCTCTCTGGTTTAACAGTTGATGAGTTGTGTTAAGACACCCGGGGACGGTCCTGCTTGTTTTTAAGCAGATGAGGTCGGCCTTTATAGCCCTCCTGTTTCCTCAGGCTCGGATGATAAGGCGTGTTTATGTACACATATGCACACACTAGTGAGCTTGTCAATGAGTAGCCACTAGAGAGGAGGATTCCCCCCAGGAAGCTAAAGTAAACGTTGTGGCGTTAAGGGCTTTTCTCAGGCAAACTTGGGCTTTGTCGTGCACAGCATCAAACATCCCTTTAAAGACTTTGCACAGAAAATTTGTTAATCCTACCTAACCCTATTCAAGTTTTAAGAGTCAATCGACATCATGAAATGGAGATCTGGCTTTTGCAAAGAGTTAGCTCAAATCTTAAGAGGTGAGAAAAAACTTATAGCCCCCCCACATTCCCTTACAACCCCCAGCCGACGTTGCTACACGCAGGCTCAGAAGTCACGGCTCCAGACACAAACCTTATTTAACACGATTAGTCTCTTTGAGGATTTCTTACAGCAGACTCTTATATCCAGGATGAAAGAGTTTGCACTTCTGACAGAAGGGGTATCAAAAAAAAAAAAGCTTGGATACGCAGAAGCTACAGCGCGCAGCCTTTCACTGCGACATTCACCACGTTATTAAGAAGTGTATTGCTTTGTGCTGTGTTGCTCTCAACACCATCTGTAGCGAGCTGCTCAAGTGGTAGTAATTTTCCTCTAGTCTGGTTGTCTCTCGTGCGCCGTCACAAGTGAAATTCGATTGCGGATCTCGGCGTTCTAGCGCATTTAGTTTCTCATAAATGTTTGCATTCCAGGGTGATTGCTCCTTGGCAGCCACCAATATGCAAAAGAAGAAAAAAAAAAAGGTGGAGGTTCCGTCAGAGAATTAGATTTCCTGCTTTATTTTTTTTTCTTCTCAACTTTTAGAATATGGTAACAAAAGTCTTAATTTGTTCTGCTTTTAACCTTTAAAATAATCAAATCGCTTATATAGTAAAGCAGAATGGATTTCACTGGTAGAAGGATCGCATTATGAAAAAAATATGGAAGTTTACATATGGCTTCCATAACAACTTGATACAATCTGTTTTTAACAGGTTGTCCTTGCACACAGAGAGCACAACTGCTTTTAAAAGGGTCCACCGATGCCTCTGTTATAGCTGTGTAATATCAACCTAATAGGCTTACCTGTCAGCAGTGCATGAGACTTAGAAGCTGTAAATTACATTTGTCTGCAACACCTGCTCGCCTCCCTGCGTATTTATGGTTTTCTCCTCCCCCCCCCATGTCCTCTTGGTTTTTTGGCCTCCATCCAGAGTCAACCCCCTCTTCCCGCATTAGGTTCTTCAGTGTGTTACCGTCTTCTTGCGGGTTAAATGAGCGAGCAGGTGTTGTGTTGTCTGTAGGGTCGCCATGCACCCCGGCTTTGTAAAACATATTTTTGTTTTTTTTTCCTGAATATTAATATATGAGGCAGAGATAAAGCAGTTTGTGTCACATTTGAGTAATTTGTACATTTCCCTGAGCTTTTGAGTCTTGGCTTAAAGCTGTTTTGCTTGATCTCATCGTCCATGTTCATATGGAAAAGTGAATGTTTTTATACTTCAGTGTTAAAAACTGATTAGAAAGTGAAAGAAAGTGTATTTTTTTCAGTATGAGATATTACAGAGTGGTGTTAATGTTTAGATCATCAAAGCTCAGGACTAAACCTTCATGTTATCTGCTTTGTAGGGTATGTAGAGCTAAAGTTCGATCTATATTTTGGGGGCAACTGTCCCAAAAGAAAATCTGCTTTAATTTATATATTGTATTGCATCATATAAAGGTTTCTTACAACCATACAGATGTACCTAATTCATCTGACAGTTGGCCACATGAACCATAAATATTACATATCCAGTGTAGATAGTAATGTCACCACTTATTTCCTCTGAATGAAGGACTGCTGCAAAGTTAATAACTCGATGCACTTGGCTGTCATTTCCTTTCACAGAAAACTCTTACCTCAATGACATTATAATCTTAATAGACAGCCTTGTATTGCAATTACCATCAGTTTGAACTGTGCCATTAAATATAACCTCTCTTTGTTATTGTACCGTATTGCTATGATTTAGATTTTCTATGTGTATTTTGATGCGATTAAAAATGTTTGGACCCGTTTTTCTCATAAAGCATCTTGACTTGGTTTAGTTTATTTATTTATGGTAACAAAGGCGGCATGATTTAAAAATCCTATGACTACTTTATTGTTTAATATTGTTTGGCCCTGACATATCTGTGCCAGGAGTGGCCTTCCACTTTTTATTAGACCCGAACACGCTGCATTTTACATTGCCATGCAAAGCAGGAATTCATGACACCTGGAATATATTTGCTATGATTTTTGTTTTGCATTCCAAACAGTCCTTTGCAGTCTTGACAGAATAGTTTTAACTTTGAATCTTCGTTCAGTTTAAAAAAAATAAATATTTTTTTAAATGTATTTTACAGGGAGGACTCAATGTTTTTAGATTTTGAGTCAAAATACTTAAATATATTTCAGATTTTTTTTTTTTTACTGTTAAATTCCATTTCAGCACCTTGATGAAGCTAAAGTGGATCCTTATTTCAGCACCATTTCCAGCCATGGTTTAATGTTCATTAGCCTTTTTGTTCATTACTTAATCATATATTGTTTATTTTACCAAAATACTTTACCAAAAATAATCTGAAAGTCATGGCGTTATTTTTAAAATCCTCATTTAAGCATTGTGATTAATTACAACGAGCACTTTTATAAGCTTGTCTCTGTCAACACAAGGAAACTCAAAAACGACTTCTTTCTTTGCTTCAAAATAAGAGTATTTTTCAAGCTAAATTAAAGGATTTGCTGCATTTTCAGGACTTGATAACTTAGATATGCTTCCTCCAAAAAAAAAACACTTTTAAGACGACTGAAATGTGTTGAGGTGTGTTGTTGTTGTGGCCCGTGTACTGAGGTTTTAATCTTTGTGTCTTGGGTTTGAGTCCCAAACTGTTGACCGTAGCTGCACGTCTTTACCCTCTCTCCACTCCCTTTTCAAGTGTTTGAAACATTTTCTATAATGTTGGCTTGTTTTATAATTTAAAAAAGTATTATTTTACATCGACAAGTGCCTTAAATTTTAAATTAATCTGTCAAAAAAAAAATGTTTTTTCCTTCTGTGAGGAAAAAAACTTCATGACAAGCAGCTCATCTTATTTCAGAATAAAACTGTGGTCTCCTGATGACACAAAAAGACATTTCATCCAATCGCTACCCCATTTTTTTTTTTAGAAACACTGATTCACAATCTTTTAACAGCCAAACATGCCGATTCTGATTTCCAGATACAGATTTTCTTTTATAACTGACACTGTCAGTTGTTATAAGATTGCAAGACACGTGATATTTCTATCTTATCGTACTGAAAAAACATCAATAATTGACTGCGAAATAATAAAAACTTCCATGCAGAAATTGGGTTATTTTCAAACCTGTACGGAGGTAGATCAGACCGGTGGAAAGGATCGCTCAATTGATCAATTCACCCCTATTTTTTTTGTTTCTTTGTTTCTTTTTAGTAATTATTTCTCATTGTGAGATTAATTTGAAATGTGAAGTGTGTAGTTGCCATGTTAACATATGCCTTATTGGAAGGGACCTATGAGGACATTACATGAGTTCTGCATTTAAGTTCTTCTAAAGTTTAAAATAACCTGACCAGACAGAGTCGGCTTTGTTTTAGGTATTGTCACATGCCATGAAAAAGAAAGAAACAATGACAGTTCTCTCTGTTCTATCGGAGTATATTCAGACCCATTTATTTAATTACAACATTACGTAAAAGTTCATTTATTTAAATAACTTATATCATGGGAAACTCATTTTATATATTAATTAGACACAGACTGATTTGTTTAAGGCTTCATTTCTATTAATTATAACAATTTTCTGCTCAGCTAATGAAAACATGACATTTAGGATTCGAAATTATATCAGACCAAAAAAAAAACATTTTAGTTCAGTAATGTGGTATAAATTAAATGTATGTTTAACACCTGCTTGTGTCAATTTTTTTTTTTTTTATCAAAAAATACTTTTATTGTTGGAAATGAGTCTCATATGACACATGATCTTCTTTACAGAGTTTAACAGTAAAATCCTTAATTCACCTGTATTCTTCATCTTCTTGCTTATTACTTATTTTTCCCACTTAACCTCTTGGTCAACAAAGGACTGCACACATTCTTTTTGGAGTTTTGTCATTAATATTTGGCAACTGTTGTTTTTTTCTAAAATAAAAATATGAATTCAGGGTGATATTAGTTGTGTAAATTATTATTAAAAGTTATGATCTGTATATAGAATTTAAAAAGGACAGTGTTGGTTTTTACTCCATAATGGATCACTACTGTTTTCTTTACTAGCTATTATGGGGCGTAACACTAAAAGGAATTAAATAGTTGCTTCATTATGAAGCCAAAAACTGTAGTTTTTGTAGCAAAACTTTGTTTTAGAATATATTCAAGCAGGCTGCAAATGCTTTAATGGGCTAATCCCAAATCCTGTGTGGATGTGTGTTTTTAGCCTATGTTGGATTTGTGTGAGGAGTTAAGGAGGGGTCAGTGAAGCAGTGAGAAGAGACTATGAGGGTGTATTAAGGCAGCAGTGAATCTCACCGCTCTGTGTGTGTAATGGACTCAGGATGAGGGGCTGACCAAGCACCAGACGGCTGATAACCTTTGGGAAGGACATTGTTCCTGTGCATGGGGTGGGGTGGGGGGGTCTTCACACAGGTTTGCTGCAGTATATAGGCTACACAGGGCCAGTGTGATTGGTGGTGCAGTTGTTCTTTGGTTCATTGACTCTCCAGCAGGGTTAGGAGGTAGAGTAAATGGGGCAGTATAGCAAACTCCCTCATGGCTTCCTGCATACATTTTTCAACACCGCGGTGTGTTTCTCTGTGATACATTTGTCCTCTGTCTGAACCAGGTTCTCCCCGGCATTCCATTAAGGGGAAATTTAACAGCCTTTCTCTTCTGTCTTCCCTTTCCTTCAGATCTCCTCTTAAGGAGAGGTCAGCACCGGATTGTGCAGGAGGAATACATGAAGGGCGGGGCGGGGGAGGGGGTGCCAGCAGGAGCAGCACAAGCACCCCTGAGGTTACGCAGGTAAAAGGATATTTCTTTTATTTCACAGATCTTTGATTGTAGACGTTTCTTGTTCCAGTGCTTTACTCTGTGAAAGCGTAGTGAGGGGAGCGCTGGGACTGGTTTTGATTGGGCCGTCCGGCGCTGGTGGCTTTGGAGAAACTGGAAACTGAGTAGCAGACTGCAGCTGGTGTTTATAAGGGGCTGGGCAGAATCCTGCTTGGCTCTCTTGGAAAAGAAATCCAGCCAGACTCTACTAAGAATCCTGTGGCCAGTGTCAATACTTGGAAAAACCAACTGAAACATGATGAAATGATTCGGAATTTCTTTCCATTGTGTCCAGACAGGAAAAGAAAAATCTCACAAAACCTTTTTTTTGTTTTGTTTTGAGCAGCATCATTTTTGTTGTGAATGTCAGATTGTCATTATAGATTCAAAGGCGCTTAGATTAGAAAAGTTTGACCACACCAGCTGAGACCAAGGAGTACCGAGACCAAGACAAGGCCAAGTTCTTTAGAGGACAAGACCACTAATATATAAGGTCTTGGTCTCGGTACTCCTAGTCTTGACTATGAAATTAGTGAGATGTAGCTGGGAGAACATCTGCCCTCCATAAGCTTAAAAAGTCTGTTGGCTTGATCCTTAAATAATCATAATAAGGGTGAAGTCTCACTGATGGAGTTGGAGATTATAATGAAATTATCATTTTCTTCTGCTCTTCTGTCAGGATTAATGGTGAGTCTATGAGCAAAAGCAGGTTTCTTATTGGAAAGATCGCCAGTCCATAGCTGGGCAACATATTGAGATCCACTCATGCACACACTCAAAGCAATTTAAACTCATCATTCAATCTAACATGGAGAACATGGAGAGAACCCACACCCACAAAGGGAGAACATACAAACACCATGTAGAAAGATACTAGGCAGGATTCAAACCCCAAACTATGTCACGCTTCCAATCATAATTTTTTTTTTGAAAAGACTTAAATAATAATTGTTTTTATTTGTATCATTCTACCAAAAAAATAAAAAAACATTGAGAGGAAAGTAAATCCATCTTTCCACACCTTAGAGGTTGGCAATTAAGGCTCCCAGGTTTAATAACTCACTTTGTGTTTGGTATTTAAAGATGCATATCCTCCACCTATTAATTTGGGTTGTTTGGTAATTAGAATATGATCTGCATATTGGTGAAAGCATACAAGCAAATAAAATTTTACACATGAATAGCTTTGCATCTTTTATGGCCATCTACTCTGCATGTGTTTTAGTATGTTCAGACCCTTTGAAGATTAGACCTTTAAGCAAATACCAAAATAAATCAAAAACAGATAAAACCAATCAGCAAGGCTGAAACACACTTCAAAGACAGGTTTCACATTGTACCTAAACAAATACATTCAGGTACATCATGTACTGTCAAGAAAATAAAGGAAACTGCACTCTGTTACAACAAATGGCTTATTAGGGAAGTCTCGCTCTGAGTGTCTTTGTTCTAGATACCAATCCAAGTCATTTAGATCTGTGCAGGATATCGCTGCTACCTCTTGATTTATGAAAGGCCAAGATGTACCTTATCTTTGGGAGATCTAGAGGCTGCCTGTCATTTAACACTGCTTTTTTCTTGACATGGGCATGGTAAAGACTGTCTGTAGTGAAAGATTTATTTTCCTCTTACCTGATCCATTATTACAATAGCCACTCTAGAGGAAATTATTGACACTTTTGGAAGTGAGCATTGCTGCTGTGATTGATAAAGTTTAGGTTATTTCAAAATTAATTGTAAGCTAAATTTTGTGCTGTCAAAGATAATGTGATGAAACAAATTCTGCTCTTACCACCACTCAATTATTTTGCACTCACTGTTTTTCTGACAATAAAACAGAGGCAAACATAAATGAGAACAAGAGTTTTAAAATGTTAGCATGATCAAAACTATGATTTTCTTAGGTGTCTCATCTCCAGTTTCGGAAACAGCGAGGATGTTCAAAAGACAGGGATGTGTATTTTTATCTCTGCTGGTGCGATTCATTCTAGTTTCATCTTGCGGCCCATTTTTCACTTTTATAAGCTGGCTCTTTTCTTTGGGATTGTCTGCTGCAAACGATTTCTCACAAACAACCAGAGGTAAAAAGCCGTGTAGAGTGGGAGGATGAGAAAGAACGTTGTCTATTCCCTTCCAGCTTAGGGACAGAGCAGAGCAGGTTGAATGGGGATACTTTCTTTCTTTAACAATGTCTCACCCTGCCTAGGGGTTGTCCTTCCTTCTGTGGCTCAGTAGTTAAAACTTGACATTTCCCTGCATCATGTTGTTGCTCTACAACTCTAAAGTCCTTAAATTTTCAGTTCATCTTTTCACCTCTTTGCATAATAACTAAAAAAAATCCTCAAATGATTTCTCTAAAAGATTTATAGTTTTTGGATTAATTTTAGGTAGATAATGTATCGCAGAGCAACAATTTCTGCAGTATTTAGGAGACAAATACTGATGATGTACTATATTTTGGATGCGGTCTAGTTCTGCCCAAGGCCAGACTTTGTCTCACTCTATATCTGACATTTTCTTTACAAACCTTAATGCAATTTTCATGTTATTGTTTTCTTGTTATAAATCTTGCTAACGGCTTATTGTTTCAGGCTGTCTGCCTGACCATGAAAATGGCATTGTTCTTTGATTGGTTTCCTTGTCCTTAAACAGCTGGATATTCTTTCAACAAGACCTTATAAATGATTCCTGTTTGACCAGGTTCTATATGCTTTTTATATTCCTCTATTGTAGAAATATTTCTCTCTTGCTTTGCATCCAAAAGGATTAGGTAGGGAATACAACCTTGGCAGGATTGCACCTGAAATATTAAAATACACAACAACTGTGGGCATTTCTTTGAATAGAGGAATAGATTCCACCTGCAGAAAAACCTGAACTTTGGATACTCTGGACAGAAACAGAGTCATCAACAGAAGTATTCAAAGTGTCAGCTAAAGTCCTGATGTGAATCCTGCCAAAAATTCAGCGTAGATAGCTGAGATCTAGAATGATGCACTGAACCCTCTCAGAACTGGATAATTTTGCCACAAAAGAGAAGTTGTCCATAATTACCAGCAAGAAGGTAGTGAAAGGTTTATTAAACTAAAAGTAAAAAAAAAAAACCTTCCTACCATTTCTAGGTATTCAAGTACTGTGGTTTGTATAGAAGACGGTGGAGTAACTGACATAAAGTAGCAGTACAACCCCTCCCCTACGTGTTGCTGAGAACTGTTGGTTACGCTGGTGAAGCTTTTTTTTTTTGCGTGCAGAAACAACTAATTCTTGGGTTTGGAATCCCATCCCATCCTACATACATACATGCTCATGTAGTCTCCGTTGTAAATTGTATCTGTACCAGTTCCTCTTCTCAGTAGTAGGATGTGCCCAGGAAAACAGCATTTTGATTTTTTCATTAATTTGAAAAAAATAAACAACTCCATTGTCCTTGTTTTGCCCTTTATGTATTTTTTCAAATGTGTGTTTCTATAGGCATATTTTCGTCTAGCTAGTCATACTGGCACACTCTTAATGCCAGCTCATGAGTACAGGAGACATAATTAAAACAATTTACATCAAAACCTAAATCAGAATGATTTTGGAGTGAATTCTTAAATACAAATTGTCAAAAACCATGAAAGTCATGGATCAGTTTTAATGAATCCATATATTTCTTCAAATATTTATTATGACATCATAGCCTGCCGCCATCTTTGTGTACCATTTGGTCCATTATGTTATCCATCACTAGGTCTCCATGTCTGGCATTGTCAATTACCCAGAGGAAAACAACATTAGAGGCCTGAATGGGACACAGTGCTGTGGCAGGCCTGACATGGCTGTGTTATATGATTACACAACCTGTTGGCTGTCCGCCTGTCAAGTGTCTCCTGACTCTGATGAATGGATGTAATATGCTGCGCATCACAACATGCCATGCCACACGCTCATTAATGGCTCCTCATAATACAGAGGACGTTCCTCCAATGCCGAAGCTACACTTCCTGCGAGAGAAAGAGGGAAAGGTTGGGGAGAGGAAGGGGTGGTAGCTGTTGTGAGAAGGTGAGAAATGATGTTCATGAGTGCTCCAATCGGTTCCAGTAAACAAAAGAAACATGGTGCTGTCATCTGCATAAATTCACAAATTATAAGATGAAATGCCAGCATCAGTCTCCTGCAACTCCTGGTGAATGAATGCAAGATGAAAGAAGTGAATAAAAAGCACATGTTTGAATTATTATTCTCTGTAAGTGTGATGCATATGTTTCTTAATTAGACCCATTCTTGTCCATCTGCGACATATTTAAATTATGTGAAATGCGTGCAACACATCACCACTGTGTGGGAGCACCACAATAACAGTGCTGAAGAAAGGAGCCCAAATCTGTTGGATGCCATCTGAAGCTTAGCTGATTGCTCTTTCTCTCGCTGATTTAGGAAGGATACTACCCATGATCCTTCAGACTACTCCATGCTTGTCTTAAACAAATAGATCTGATTCTCTCCGAGTCATTATTGCGGGAGCTTTCAAAATATAACAGTGAAGACGTCTCTGCATGAGATGTTTTCAGAGCAGTCTGTGTGGGGAGGTGGTGTGTCGAGGAAATGTAATTACATGGAGGTATCTTTTAGCCGCAGTCCAGTGTCTTACCACATAGACCTTGGTGTTGGGTTTGAATGCTTAATAACTTATCTGATTGGGATCTTGATACACTAACCACAATCTGAGTCATCAAAGAAGTATAAACAGCAAATACACCACAGACACCACCACGTCATTATTTATAAAAATTGTAAGTATGTTAAATAAGTTCAGCCCACAACCAGAAATATGCATGCAATATAAAAAATTTCCACCTTTATAACAAAATATCCCAAATTTTGTAGTGAATAAATATTATTTTATGCTTCCTTAGGCCCAAGGGTACAGCTATCAGACTTTTATTGCATGTTTCTCTCCCCTGCTGATGTTAACCTGATGATCCTGACTTTAACCCAATTTTTTTTGGACTCTATTAACCAGACTAATGTTACTGTTTCTGCCTTTCCGGCTGACTGGTCATTATAATCTCATCAAGAAGCAGAGGCTTCTATGAAAAAGCCTTTGCCATTAAAAAGGGGTTTACTGTTACATTGAAACACACTAAAAACTGACTTTTCTGTTTTAACTGTCTTTGGCTTTTTATGTAGGTTATTATTGTGCTTTTCGTGCAAATAGTGTTAGTAAAACATCAGTATGTCTGAGGACTCCACACCTTGACTGTAATCAAATTGTCTCTCAACATTTCTAACATGCCTGATGACAGAGGATGAAAGCTTAAAATGTCAAAAGAGTTGCTGGTATTTCTCAAGATTGTCAACAAAGTTTCCAAGTTTTGTTTTTACCTTCTAATTGATCCTAAAGATGAACTCCGAAGCATGTTGGTGCTTCTACCAGTTGGCTGCATTGAAGTCTGGTAGGTTCAAGGTTGAGTTTATGACAGACCGGTCAAAGTTATAGCAGATTTAAGGGAAAAAGATCAGATTTTTATCAAGAGGTTAATTCTAATTTAAATAAAAAATTTGATTTTACAAAATGGCTTGCTATGACTGCAGATAATGCAGTGATTGGTCTAAGGGTTAGAGGAAAGGTGTAAGTTTGGATTGAGCCTCAGTATACCTCACATGTAGACATTTTCTATTATATTTTCCTTTTGATGATTTAAGAGCTCAATGCTCCCTCTGGTCATATATCGTGCACAATCTTAAACAAAACTGAGTGTTTTTATAGTGCAACACACAGATTGTCACTATGCCTTGCTCTGATGCTCCATTTTCCCTCGTCTTGATTCCATGGAGAAAAGCTCACACCTGTGGTGTGTTTTTACAAGAGACAAAGAGGCAATCGGTCTGAATATTCCTCTGTCTGCGATGGTGTTTGTGTATACGTTCTTTCTCACAGCTCGAGTTTCTCTGCTTGAAATGCAATACCTGCAGATGTGCCTTGTAAACTGCAGCCGCAAGCCTCTGCAGCTTTCGGCTTACTACTGAAACAAAGCCACTAACACAGCTCTCTCTTCGGGGTAAAGATTTTGGTGCATGGCTCAGCGGGTGTGATTTTCCATTGTTTTTCCATATCTTAAATTTCAAAGAAGGTGACAACAAACAACACTTTCTCATGAATCCCAGCACTGTTTGTTATATTCCGATGTAAAATACGGATGTCAAAGTATCCTGACAACCTTCCGACAGGGCGCAGATTTATGCACACAGGCGCATGTGTAAACACATAGCCTCTGATCTAGTTTTGGACCCCGCGCTCTTGCAGCAGGAGTTCCTTTTTCTGTGGGTCTTTCAAAGTCAGATACCAGTGTATTAGTTATTCCGCTCCCTGACCCTCCTAATTGAAAACGGCTGTTGCTTAGAACGAAAAGGCTAAACAGACAAGAAGATTGAGAACAGACTCTCCTGTGAAATAAAGCACAAGTAGAAATAAACAAATGGTAAGAGCGGAGATGTTAATGAGCTGAGGTATGGCTTGTATATTCAAATGTGGGGTCGTGACACCAAAACTCAGTCTATACCCTTTCTAGCCATACGATAAGTCATAAATCTGGAAGTGGTGAATCAAACATCAAGAAGAAAAATCAGTAAAAGACTTTTTTACTGTGGAGAGAGAAGAGTTAAAACAAGAAAAAAGAAAATCAAGTGAGGGGGTTTAGAAGGAGGTGCAGTACGGTCTGTGACAGCTGCATGCATGTCTTACTGGGTGACGGTCTGTCCGTCTGTCAGAACAGATATTTCTGTCTGTTTAGTGCTGCCTTACAGGCTGCCAGAGACACTCGTCGTGTCATCGCTGGGTGCCTGCTGTCACTGGCTAAAAAGGAGAGAGGGAGTTCAGAGTGTGTGTGTGTGTGTTTGAGTGAGAGTGACAGAGAAAGAAACTCGAGCAGCTGTCTTGAAAGCTCTTCCCCTCCGTCAGTACATCTAGAGTCTGCTTTCCCCCATGATATCTGCTCATTGCTGTTTTTTACTCAGCTGTTAAGTCAAAAGATGGAATTTTTCAACAGAAAAATGTGCACTATGGGGGAATCAGAAGGTGGCACAGATAACTTAAGACGTTATAAAAATATACATAAAAATAGGAAACATTTTTTGGAATCTAAACCAAATAATCTGTTGCTGCTGGCATAATTGGACCAAACAGGGCTGCAGAGCAGAAATCGGATCCTGGCCATCAGCCATAAAATGCATCTTATAGAGTTGTTTTTTCCTCTGCTTTCTTTGGGAACTTTTCCCACAATGATATGTTTTATGAAAAAATACAATTACCCAGCTTTCCCTGCCGGCATTTAAGCAAGCAGTTTTAATTGAGATTTTTTTAGATGCATATTCTTTATTGAATAAGATTATCAGTTTAATGTGAAAAATTACATCCATGCTCCAGGGGATGACTTGGTTATCCTGGCCTTGGTAATACAATATAAACTCACAATATTATTCTATTCACTTTAACTTCATTTAAAGTAACTTATAATGCTCTACAACATTTAAAGATATTCCACAGTTTGGGTAGAGAAACAGCAAACAGCCCATCTTCTCTGATCCTCTGTTTAGTTTTCAGAACAACCAACAACCAAGCGAGGATAAAGAGAGGTAAACTCTAGAAGCACAGCGTCTGCCAACTGGAAATGGAAAGAAATACTGTATCACAGACTTTTCAAGCAGATACCTGATGGTTTTGGTCATAAGGACGCACGTTCCTAAAGGTTAAATGTTTTTCTTTAATCACCTTTGATAAAAGTTCTGTTCCATCTGAGTTAAAGTAACCCCAGATTGTGACACTTACACATTACACTGTGCTTTCAATAATGTTGTATACACCTTTTGTGTTAAACATGCCTTAAGGAACTGTGGAGAAATTCCATTGAGGTTCCATCAGACTATAACATGTTTCCCTACATTTTGGAAATTTTTTAGTCAGGGACGGCTGTTTTCTGCAGAAGAAATGGCTTCTGTCTTGCCATACTCTGCTGTCTAGACATGTAGAGATTACCACAGACTGTTATCACACAGAACACTACTAGAAATAAGCCAAATAGTCAACAGCTCCTGTTTGCTACTTGACAGGCTCTCCTCTTTTGTAAATAATTAGAAATCATTTATTTTTTTGCATCCTAGAACCTTACCCATTAACAGGAGTTTGTAGAATTAGTGGTTATTGTAGTTGTCTAACCAGTAACAGTTGATGACTATAATAAATCTCCATCAAACATTAGATCCTGTTATACCAGGACCCTCACACCCACCCACATACCTACACCCAGGGGCTGGTTTAATGACGGTCCTTGTTAGGAAGGGCAGGGACGAAATAACCTGCTGAGTACATTCGAATCAAGGAATATTTGTCTGCAGCTCTGGCCTCTAGCAACGCCCTGATAATGACTAATCTTTATCTTGGTGTCATTTAACAGGCTGTTTGGTCCTGTACAACCATGCAAGAGCCCCAATTATACAGCACTACATCAGTATTTACCACAGATTGATATAAATATCTGTAATATAGACGTTAGAGATAAAGGATGATGGTAATCTCCAGGATCCCTCTCCGGTTGTAGATATCTTAGCAGCCACTGGTGGTGTGTTTGTGCATCGTTGGAGCTTTGCCTTTTGAGAAGTGCTTTATCTTGTTCAGATTTTAAGCAGCCCACATAATGCAAGATATACACCATAAATAAACGAGACTTCATAAATTGTGCAAAATGAAGGCTAGAAGCCTTTTGGTGTTGAAGCAGTTTCATGCACTCTCAAGCACCTGCCTAGAAACTTTTTTGTCCCATGTTTTTCTCACAGCGTTCCTTTTATTTCTAACAGTACAGTGGCATTTCTGAAGCAGAAGAGTGTATTTTGAATCTGCACAGAGTTTAGAAACAGGATTATCTCAGCAAACATGTAGTAACTGTACTAAAGAGACGTTGTAGCTGCTCAGACTTATGTAGGAGGCACAATCTACATGACATTTTAGATAAAAATAGCAGGTCGTTTTTAATTTCCTGGGTCAACAGAATATGAGCGTGGGTGGCAAAGTGAGACAGCAAAGCTAAAACTCTGTGAATGTGTTAAGAGTTGGGCTGAAATACTTCCAGAAATGTGTCTTTCAACACTTCCCACTCTGAATGTTTCAGATTTACATAAAGTGTGGCTTTACTTCTACAAATCAAGCATTTCCTCTGTTTCTTGTAGTTATAACTCTACATATCTTACTAATGTGCTGTTTTTTTTATGCCTTAAGTGCTGACCGTGGTTCACTTTAATCATCAGTGGAGAATGCTGTCGTCTGATTACAAGCACGTGTTTTTCGCCTGTATAGATGTCCACAGAGTGAGGTAATGGAACATGGAAGGATAGAAGCGTGGTACTGGGCTGCTCTGCAGCAGAGTTGGGTACAGTGAGGGTTCTTTTGGACTCGGCATGTGTTTTTTCTGGCGTCCCAGTTTTGTTTAGGTTGGGTGATTGTGTGCGATCCTAATGTTGGATGAACCTAGAGCTCGTGATTTAATGTTCCTCAGACATCTCAGCTTCTACCGACCTTTTCTTGAACTGTTTATCATGTTCCAGCAAGAAGTCAGTAAATCTAAGATGTAAGGTCATTTAGGTTTTCCCAGGCTGATTTCTTAGTGTTGTTGTGAGCTTTAACAGCGATTTTCCCTGTGATTTTGCAGCAACATTGATAGTATTAGTCCATCTTGGGTTTCTGCTCTGTCAGTGTTAGCTCCTCTGGTACCCCGACAGCCATGTAACTACACCCTAGTGTTTATGTTCTTTAGGTTAACATGGTTATCTCTGTGCGTAACTGGAGCTCCGAGTCTACTGGGGCACTTGGCATGCGTGCTTGCGTGTTGCAAGCAATCATGCAGCTGCAGGACCGACCCTGTTGCCCGTGTTCCACTCCAGAAAGAGCTGCAGGGACTTGCCAGTATTTTCATTCCCTCTGGAGGTATTTCCGCACACCAACAAAGCCCAGCCTGCGTGATGAAACAAAGAGGAAGCAGCTTTTGTGTGAGAGCAGCCAGTTTCTCATTATTTGTGTATGTGTTTGTGTAAGCATGTGCACTACTGACCCCGACTAACAGTTTGTTACATGCAAATATACTCTTGAGCTTGCAATTCAGGTTGCTCCGGGCTCTTGTTTGCTCACAAGCCAACTGTACCATGAGAACAAGCCTACTCTGTGTCCTATTCACAAAACAAAGTTGCCTCCTGTTTGCCTCTAATTAACAGGTATAATGCCTACCTTGTTGTGTCACTTAGTGCCTTTTACAAGCCTCGCTAACAACTAGCGGTTCCAAGTTCTTTGCTTCCTCATAAACCTTTGCCAAAAAGGAAATGTCTGCTGAAGCCGGGATACAAATTCTCCAGGGAAACTTACTGGGGAAAAGATTGAACTGAACGTCTTAAAGTAAAAAAAAATGCTCTCCTTTCTTAGAGTTCACTACAGCCAACATAAACACAGTCTTTGCTGTGATTCCTGCAGGATATGAAGATTTTATCTTACTCTTTGCACGTGACAACCAAAAAGTACATTTGCTTTATTTTGATTTTTGACCGAAGTTACATGGTTTCTAGTTTAAAGATACCATCCACACTACAAAACTCACTTTGTATATTTCTGTATGTTTAATGTCAACTCTTAGTCTATATCAGCTTATCACCAAACCCAATTCCTTGTATGTGTAAAACAATTATTGGCAATAAAGCTATTTCTTATAGTTATTTCCTAAAACTATGGTGGTGGTAGCATCATGCTGTGAGGATGCTTTTAATCTGCAGGGAAACCGAAAGCTAATCTTAGCTAATGGAAAGTTATTAGCTAATGCAGGAATTTCTGGAAGGATGCAGACTTGGGCAGACCCATTCTAATCAAGATTAAGTGGGACTACACTCCTGAACATGTTAACACAGCCCAGTCAAAGTTCAGACCTCAGTCCCGTTTAAAATGTTTGGATAGACTGCAGAAATCAGAATTTATTTGAGATATTTTACAAAGATTGGGAAACTATTCCAGTGTGTAAACGTGCAAAGATAGTGACTGTGTGTAATCTGATCTCAGTAAATATAAAGCATTTTACTTGTTTTTTGGGATTTTGTCACTTTGTTTTTAAACTTAAGTGTATCAAAGAGATGACAGATAAGAGATAAATGCAAATGGATGTCGTTTTTGTATTTGTGAAACCATTAAAACGGTTTGGTAATTTTCCTCACCTCTCTATTTGGAACTACCCTGTGTTGGTCAGTTATTATGCCATTAGGCATAGTGTGTAACTTCTCTTTACTTCAGTAATTATTTTCATGAAGTGACAGGGGATTTTCTTCCACTACTCTGTGCCAGTGTTTTTTCTTTCTTTAGTTTGTGGGTTTTTAAAGAGAAATCCAAGGTTTGTAGCTCTTAAGGAACAACCGTTTAAATGTCTTTGATTGAGATCATGACAAAGCTACTGTAAATTTTTTAAACCTTTTTTTTTTTAAGCACAATATGCAAAAGACATGAAGCGGATTCTCTGTTTGAGAAACAGAGATTGTGCGCTAGTCAGCGTCCTGTGGGGTTGACAGCCGAGGCTCTGGTGACACACGCTCATGCCCATAAACAGGGATTTGGTTCTCTGGAGAAAATAACCTTGATAATTACTGGGTGCATATGGACCTGTCCACAGTGAAAGGAAGAAGAGAGCTGACTGAGAAGTTAAGGAGAAAGAGAGAGAGAGCCACATCCGCTGGTGCATTCCTGTATGCTGTGTCATAATGGTGCTGAGTTTCCCTTCAGTCTGCATGGAGATTTCCACAAGGCAGAGAGTGCAAAGAGGAACCAGTGCAGCGCCTGGGGACATTTAAAGTTTAACAAGGCACAGGCCATTCGTATACCCTCCACAGTAACTAAAAGAGCACATGTAAGGAAACTGGCAGACAATAGTGAAAAACTGGTGCCACATGGAGGGTGGGATACATGGAAAAAAGAGGGAAAAAACGACACTCTGATGACCTAACTGTTGGAGACGCTAGTATACTTAGACTGTCCTCTCCCAGTCTCTTTCTGCTTGCATCATTTGGTGGAACTGATTTGGCACCATCGCAGCCAGGGCTGGATCGCTCTGGCTGGCTGGCCGCCCGTCTGCTTGCCTGTCATTCAGCTGGTTAAAGAGGCCTTGTTGAACTGCTGCACTGTGCCTGCCTACTGCAGGGCCAGAAACAGTCAAGTCCTCGTGTCTGGTGCGCGCCAGCCCACACCAATTGACTTCTCCACACAACAAGCTCTCTCTGCTTGCTAAAAAAGGTTTTGGCTCAAAAGACTCAATAAATCATTTTTGTAATGTTTCGATTAGATTTCCAAGGATGCTTAGAGACTGAACTCTTGCTTCTACTTTGTGTCCTAGATTGCATATTCACCGGAATAGATGGATTGTTTCCCAAAAGAACACCAACACAAAACAAAACAGATCCATTGTGCAGCATAGAGGGCTACAGCTACAGTTTGTCACTCAGATAGAGTTCTCCCTCTGCTTGTCTGGTTAATGGCAGCTCATTCTGTCACAGTTGACCTGCGCCTTTCGTGAACCGCTCTCTGTCCTTTTCTCAGTCCCTTTGTGACACTCATCATGAGGACAGGCATGAGAGCTGTGGCTTCATTTTGCACTCTACTTCTACCTCCTCCTTGTCTCGTGTCCTCCAGCCTCCCTTCTGTCCTGTTGTCTTTCCCTTTCTGTCCACCTCCCCTACCCCACTCTTGGCTTCTGCATTCCTAACATCGTTCTGCTATGATTAGCAATAGTGTTTTTTCCCTTTTTAGCCTGTGTAATTTCTAGATCCTCCTCTGTCCTTGGAAAGCTCTTCTAATAAGCTCAAACACACCAATGTCTCTGTGCACCACGGGCATTACTCTTCGGCGTTACTGAGCGTGTAAACAAAGACCGCCCCAAAAAGAAAAATACAAAACAAAAACACATGCGGCGTCTCTTTTCTCAGCGCACGAATAGACTGGCCTACCAACCCCACCGAGGGCATCACCAACAACACCAGACAGCGAGCGGTGACCTTCTGCATGTCAATCACAACAAATCTGCTTCCTGATTCGAATATGGGGAGGAAAACGGTGTAAATTGAAAGCAGAAATCCCCCCGGTGCGAGACAAGATGAGCCTCAGAATAAATTATTCAGATGGAGCTCTCTCTCTCTCTTTCTCTCTCCCGAATGATTCTCGCCTTCTGCTACATTTAATGGCATCTGCGATGACGCCCATTGGAGATTAATCCAGATGCGAGACGTTTGTGTTTGCGTACTTACATTTGTGCTTGCGGCCCGCTCGCCCTTCTTCTCATGCATCCCGTCGTGTCGTGTGATGGGGAAACAGAGCCTCAGCAGGGGAATTTATCTCTTCTCCAGAGAGGCTTGTAAATAAACAAGTAGTGAATCAATGGCGCCATTTGTTTTGTTTTTTCTTATAATTCTGCCTTTTCTCTTTAGGTGGTTTGACAGTTTTTTTTTTCTTCTGAGGCTCTTTATATCTCAGCAGCCATATTTCCTCTCGGTGAGAGTGAGAAAACATGCCTGGCTGGCGTCATGTTTCATTACAGAGGATCAGTAAATTACCTTGTGTGTGCGCATGTTTTTACTTTTCTTTTATATCACCCACTGCAGCTCATTTAGCACCATGATGGAGCCTTTGTATGAATGTGGAAATAATACCAGCAGTGGAAGTTGTGCTTCAGAACTTCTCAGTCAAACAAAGACACACGAGCTGAGATGAATCCACAAACACAGAGTGTGTCCTGCGGTTAATGCATTTCAGGCTTGGTGAGCATTATTGATTCCCTGCAGAAGGATGACCCTTCCTTAGATAAGTGCTCACAATATTTGACTGTTTGGAGTATTTTTCTCTAGCATGTTTTCATTATTTTTTATAACTGAACCGAAGCCTTATTATAAGCCGTTTTCCTTAGGGGCTCAGTAGACCGATGTGTGTTTACTGTGTGAGTTTTGTTTCTTATTTGTTTCTGGTTTAATCCCCTGAGCTGAAGTTCTGTTGCCTTTAGTGGTGATAATTAGCTGGTTCCAGAAAATATAAAGGGTGTTACCTGTATTAGTTAGGGTTCAGTGACTGATAGCGGCAGTGAATAATGATGTGAGAGCAGTGCTTCTGGTTCTTCACACATAAAGGTAACCTCCCAGTGTGTAAACCCTGATTAGTAGAATCCACAGTAATGCAGCTAATGCTGCTGTTAGTGATATTTATTGAGTGCCAAAGGTGCCACATTGTTACGGTAAAATATATCCGTATGGGGTTATATTATATGATAGAGTTAAAGAAAAAACTGCTATTAAGGACAGATCTAATAATGGTCTTATTAAATCTGTAATTAAATAATTCTCCCTCTCATATGATTGTTATAGAAATGTGATTTATACTTCACAGATGAAATTATTGATTAGTACTTCTCAAACAAATCCTAATAAATGTTTGTCTGCAGGAAAAAGAAGAAATTGTTAAAAAACAAAAACCTTGTAGCTACATCTTATTTCTTTTTCTATTCCATGTTTTATTAGACCTTAAACTTCAGTACTTCATTAAATAAATCATAGAATAGAATAGAATAGAATAGAATAGAATAGAATAGAATAGAATAGAATAGAATAGAAACATTTGGGAATATTAGCAGAAAGTGAAAGGCAAAGGCACCATGCTATATAAAAAGGATAAAGAGGGGAAAAAAGCAAGGGAAGTAAGGAAACTTAAAAGCATAAAAATGAATTGCTGCAGCATCTGATGACTGAACAATAAATTAGTATATCTGCTTTTTAATTAGTTTTCATAATGTTATATTTAGTTAATTACACATGTTTTTGATTAGTTATCTATGTAGTTTTCCTATTTTAATTAGTGAGTTTATTAATTAAAGACACATTTTGCCTCACATTTCAAAATCCATAATGCAAACTGCATGGAAAATAGACTGTATAGTTTTGAATATGGTGGTTATATATATTACATTTTATTTTCATAGGACTTACAGGATTTATCGTTTTCATTGTGATAATTACATGGCTTCAAAAGCTTATAATGCAAATAAATAACTAAAATTTAGAAATTCAAGACAACCAGGTGATGTTTAGAAAAATAATTTTTAAAAAGCATTTGGTTTGATAATACAAACTTTCTAGGTTAGGTAATAATTTGTTTGATTATTGTACTACTGCATTTTTCAAATTCCATGAATAAAATCATACACCCTCTTTCTGACTAGAGGGTTATCATCCTTTCTTTTTCTCTGTTTTGAGTACCTTTTTCTGTTCCCAATAACCAAGTGTGAAAATACTGTATAAGATTGTTTTAGCTAATTAAACTCACATGACTAATTTAATTTGATTCAGATATGAGAAAAATGACTATCTTTGGAAGCAGTTTTAGCCTGTAGGCATGGCATTAACGGTAGTTAAATGTGAGGTAATCTTTAGTTTGCAAACTAGGTTTTAAAATCTGTTAATATGCAGAAAATGTTAAATTGTAGTTTCAAACAGAATTAAGTAAGCTAAAGGAATAGTTGTGTAAAATAGGTTATGGTGTGTTAATAGGCAGCAAGTGGCTGTCCCATCAGGAGGATGTGCACATCTCTGTTAGAAAAGAGCCAGAAGCAAAAGAAAAGAATTGTTCCTGCATGATTAGAGAGTTTGGAAGACAGCTGCTACTGCAACAACTCATCTCCTGTTTCTCGTTTAAGGTGCTTAATGTTTAATATTTGACAGGATTGTAGATACAGATTCTCTGCAGCTCCCAGGTTCTTCTTATTTGCCTCCAATTTGTCAGATGAACAGCAGGGTGCTCCTATGCCATGCTAAGAACTCCTGCAAACTATCTCTTGTATTCCCGTTTCTCCAAAAAGCACATTCTGCCTTATCCGTAATCATTTTGCTTTGTTTGATTTCAGATTCACTCTGTGATTTATGAAGGCTAAGAAGCAGGTTTTGCTTAAGAGCAAAAACAGGAGCCTCCTCGTCAGAATCGGTAAGATTTCCTGCCTTATCCCCTCCGTCTTTGTCCAAGCCGCTCAGCGTGAGCTGGAGCTGCGATGCTGATAGTGCTGCAGGGTCTCAAACTTAAGATAAGAAGCAGAGGTTAGGATTTAGTTTTTTTGTTGTGTCACACCAGCCTCTTAAACAATCAAACATTGTTCAGATTGTTCTTGTTGTACAGTAACAGTACAGAAGAGGAGAGTGAGAGAACAGGCATTGTGTGGAAAGAAAGAACAAATGTTTTCTTATCTGAAAATCCAGTCATTTAAAAAGACAAGCTTTCATTGCCGTCTACCGTTGTGTATTTGCTTGGTTATTTTCAAGATATGATGCTGTTTGGATGGCCATACAACTTGCTTGTCATTTAAAAGGTTTCAGTTTTCATGTGAAGAGCCACCAGTTCTTCTGCTAGATGTGGTTTATGTGGCTTCTGTCTTTAAAATTCAGCATCTTGGGAAAATATTCATACCCCTTGAACTTCCTCACTGTTTGACACGTTGTAACCGCAAACTTCAGAGTCTTTAATGGGCCTTATATGTTTCTGCACAGATAAAATCTAATACCTTGTTATTGCACATATTCTACTCATGCGTTTATAGAAAGATATATTTTTGTTATGACGTCTGTTGGTGAAAAAACAGCATCATGAAGCCGACAGATCTTGCTTAAAGTTTAAAGCAAGGCCGGGGTATAGAACAATATCAATGCGTTGAACATCTCGTATAGCTGTTTTGAATCTAGAGTGGAAATACCAATGTTTACAAAATCATAACGGACTGTTTCAATATAATATTTGATTGGCTACTTTGGCTAACTCCCATAGTTCTTTTTCCCACAACCGACTAAGATCGGAAAGCTTATGTAGAGCAGTGGGTTAGCCTTTCAGCTGCAAAACATCTCTAAATATAAAGCCAGAGCTCAAAGAAAACAAGTAGGATCAAAGTGTAACTGCGTGTGAATTTCGTAGTCAAATTCAAGACCTAAAACCTAAAGAATCTGTGCATGAGCTGAACATTGTGTTTACAGATGCTATTTGAACGGCGTTCTAAAGAAAAATGCAGCTAAAGGTGTTTTTAAGTAGTGACTAAGGGGAGCTAATACAAAATGTACACTTTTCAGATGTTTTTATTTATAACCAAATTTGAAATACATGCTATTTTTCCAAATTATGCACAGATTTGTGTTAAATGAAACAATCCTAATAAAACACACTGAAGTTAGTGTTTGTGGCATTTCAAAATGATAAAAAAAATTTTAAAAATTCAGAAGCGTATCAATGGGGCATGGCAATTTATCGTTAAAATCAATTATTGAATTTTCTGTTTATGAAGATTTAATTTTTGGAAAAAATCAAGCAAACATTTTGTTTTTTTTATTTAAATTTTTTATTTGTGAGAACATTTTCACAGCTTGAATGTTGTTCCTCTTTAAAGTAAGGTCACCCCCAAAGGGAATGATTGAAATCTTTGAAAATAATGCAAGGCATCTGTCATTTTTTATTATGAAACAATAATTCTGATTTGGTAGGAAATTATCAGAGATAACATTTTTATGCCATATCACCCAGCCCTAAGCATCAATATGTTTGCTTTTCAACCGAAACAGCAGTGCAGAGCCAATATGGAGTTAGCATGTTTTACCTTTTGTCTGACTTCGTCAGCAAGATCACTCACATGGAAAAGAGCAAATTTTCATCTCAATTTCACCAGCAACCAACATTTGCTTTATGCTCCCCAATCTGCGGGAAAAGGCTCAATTTCATGCAAAAACATGCATGAATATTGTGTTCAATTAGCCTTTGAACAGCACGAGTGTTATGCTTTCGCCTATCCTTTGGACTCCATGAATTTTAAGTGTCTGTTTAAACCCATGGCAGTCATCATCGCAGTGTCGAAAACCTTTGACCACCATGATGGATGATGTAATTGGGTTGAATGAGGGTGTGAGGAAACAACCGACAGCAAACCAAAGAATGTCGTATTATTTCTCAGTCGCATAAAAGGAAAAAGAGATCTGATCTCACCGCCTTTTCTTTGAGATGTTGTGCAAAATGTCGACGGTGTAGTTTGTGTACATGCGAAACAGCATCAGAGTGCTTGAAGGTGAATCATTTTTGGTGGCATCTGCACATTTTGCAGTATGCTAATGAGCAAAGCTGCACAAGCCAGATTGCCAGGAGAGCGAAGGGGAGATGGAGAGGAAAGAAAAACTGGGAGAGAGCAAAGTGGAAGAGAGAAACAGACGGAGGCTGGTGTAAATTATGGATGCAACCTGCGATTTCCAAGAGGGAAAGAAAGGCAGAGAGAAACCTCCAGTCATGCATATCAGATTATGCATTTACCACATTTTCTTATCATGGTCCATGAGCAAAACTCGCAATCTGCAATCTGGCCTCTTTGTGTATGCATGTGTGCCGGTGTGTGAGACAGGGAGGGAGAGCACTTACATATTCATCCATGTCAAGTCTCGTGGAGTTGTGCTGTGCCGTCAAGCGTTCTCTAAAACTTCCTGCAAAGACAGAAGATGTTTTTACTTTTATTACTCTTTGGTTATCAGTGTTTACATTAGAGCTCAAAATATCAATCAACAGATCACGATAGACCTTTGATTGGTTAAAAAAACGGACATTTAAAACAATTAAAGGACCTGCATGCATGTTTGTGTTCTTCTGTGAGAAAAGCAGAAGTCGGCTATGGCCTGATTGGTGCATCTCTGTCTCACATGGTTCTTTAAGAGAGCAGCACATCTATTCTGCTCGAGGCCGTTTCAGTTACTTTGTTTTCCCAAATCTCAGAGGGTACTCATGAGATATTTAATGACACAAAAAGCTGAATAGTGCCTCGTTAAAAGAAAAAGAAATTTGAGTCTCATTGTGTGAGTTGCTCAAGCATTTCAAAGTAAAGTTGAGTAAAAGTGAGCAATCGTTCAGTGCTACCACATCCTAGCATGTGCTCCAGTCCCTTAAGTATATATGTGTGTGTGTGATATTGTGTGAATAATGGATCCATTCTTGAGTCGTGTCTGTGACTGGGGCCTGAGCAGTGGTGTGGTTTCCCCACCAGAGGTTGGAGGTACAGGGATGGGAGGGGCTGCTGGTCTGGAAATAGCTCTGCCTGAGCTGAGAGCACCTTAGGTGGGCCTCTGTGTCAGCTTCATCTCCTTTTTACACACTTGCACGACTAAAGTACAATTCGGCTCTCGAGTGTTCCACACATTATGCACACATTTCCCCTAGTGTGGCTTTACATAACTCCAGTCAGCTTTGCTGTCTCTGTGATCGACTCAAACATGACAGGAGGCTTCGAAAAAAAAAACTGCAGCTTCTTTCATATGAACAAGTCATATTGGACTTTAAAGGTAGACAGAAGATACGAAGCTGCCTTGGATCTCGCTGTCATCTAAATGTGTGTTAATGTGCAAAGTAGGTCATTTAGTATGTGGAGCAGGGATAGCCGAGTTGTAAAATAGTTTGCTTGCAGACACATTGCAGGATTTGGCAAACAAGGCAGGGATTTATGTTTACCCATGTTTTGTTCATATGTCATTTTAAAATATATACATAGAAGTGATGTGGGGGGGGGGATCCCGGAAGGTGAAAAGGGCCGTGGTTAGTCCAGGGACAGCATCAGTAACCACAACCAGAGATAGCAGCTGAAAGATCTGACTAAATCAGATTACCAAACAAACAGTAAAGAGGATTAATTCTGATCCCCCCCCCTTTAGACAGACATTAAATCTGCAATCTATAAAATCCTCTCAGACGATTTTCTGATTTACTTTGTGTTCTCCTTTCTTTGCCTTCGTCTGAAGGTGAAGCTCTTACAGCTCGCATGTAAAATGTTTCTCTTTTGCTTTAACGTCAGACATCTACAAATTGAGATAAAGGAAATAATCTCCTCAAGAGATGAAATGAGAAATTGACTGATGACCGTAATCCTGCGATTCCTTTCAGCTTGATTCTCCCCGGCATGATAGTGGCTGCTCAGAAACTTTAAAAGATTTTTACATATTAGCCCACCGATCTTAGCACTGCCAGATCGTGCAAACTCAAACACTCTTCAGTGTTGTAGTTGTGAAAGCAGGTACACCTTAGAGTGGGATGTTTTCATTATGACTTAATCTTAAACATTAAATAAGAAGAAACACAGGGATGTAAGAAGCTGTTTAAATTCTAGCAGTAATTACTACATGCCATAACATGCAAGGCAAGATTTTGGTTTCAAATATTAGTAAGGACTACCTTTTTAGTACCTCTAGTTGCTCTAACCACACTAACTGCTGATATAAGATTTTAAACATTGTTTAAAATGTCAGCTGTGAATATATGCTAATTTTAATTGTAACATAAATTATTAAAAACATTTATAAAATAGGCTTTTATACAGTATTTCAAGTAGGGCTGCACAATACCAGGAAATAATGTCATTGCAAAGCTGCTGCTGAACTTTGCTCATGTTAATTAATATTAACCCACATTGTTGTTGCTCTTTTCCTTATTTTTACCTTTATCATAGTGTCTTGCCTAAATGTAGCATCTCAACCACTAAGTTTTTACATCTAGTGTTGGAAAGAAGACCAAGAAAAGCTATTTACCAGCCAGTATTTACTGTTGACTTTGCATGATTTGCAAAGCATTTAAATACTGTTCTTACATTAGTGCAGTGTTAAGAACAGTCAGAAATCGCTGAGAAATGTCTGATTAGATCATCTTTGTATTTAGAATCCTTTCAGCATACAACACTGGATCTGATCTCTGATTTGGTCTTGCATGATGTTGTAATTGCATGTTCTGAAAGGGAAACTCAATGTTGGCAAGAAGGCCGAGTTGAGACAGGCCTCTGCGCCTCTACCGGTGTCATTAAACGATCACAGCAAGGTTCAGTGGCATACTTCTAATTAATGGAAAGCACAATACACGGAAGGGAATAATTACACCTTGTCCCAGGCTTTCAGAGATCAAATGCTTTGCAGCATTTCTCTGAATTAATCTCCGGAGTGGCTGCTGATTTACAGGGAATCAGTGGCTGCATAGCAGGTTCTCCGAGTAAAATAGACGTTAGATTAGTTTAGTTAATATTTTATAAATCTTACAGAGGCGAAGGGCCTTTGAGAGATTTCACATTATCTGTTCTTAGCTGATGTTACACACCAGTAGCTGTAGCTCCAGTGCAACTCTAAATAAAAGGCTCTGGCTTTCAGAAGCACCCTTCTGTTATTTCCTCATCGCCACCATCTAATTCAAAATTGCTATTTCAGAAGCACACCCACAAACACACACAAATGCATGGCTCTCCTGAGTGCTTATAGCTGCTAAAAGATTTGTATTAATACCCTCTCTGATACCCTTTGATCTAAACTGATTCATTTCGAGCGTCTCGCCTACACATAAACACCTCAGAAGCACGATACAGCATCGCTCCTGACAGCTTGACAAACTGACGTTCCCACTCTCAATCACTCCCGCTCCTGCCCTCTTGCTCTCCCTGACAGAACTCTATATTGTAACCAACAAGACCGTAATCAGTGCAAAACCCTAATCAAATCATTGCTCCAACAAGCAAGTCCTGGCTGCCATGCTACCAAGACACAAATCTCAGATCTACGGTGTACTGTAAGCAGCCGCTGCCACATAAAATGTCAAGAGAATGAGGACTGCTTTCAAAAAAATGTTACTGACTGAATAATAGCAGTAGTAGCAGAATGTCTCCTGTTATGTTTGTATCTTGTATCAGCAGGTGTGAGATGCAACCGTGTGCACCTTCTTACAAAAGAAGCTAAACAGAAAATTCAACATTCCGTGGACTGAAAATGGTGTGCGATAGGCAGTGTGTGCAAGCCATCCAGTTAGCTATTAAAGTGTGTCTTTTGGATCTGCTCAAACAAATGCACATCTCCAAACCTCCTCATTATTGGCAGCAGGATTCGTGCCTGGGCACTGGGACAACTTTTATGTGTGTGCTCTTCTGTCTGCGTTCGCCTTTGGCTTTGTGTGTTGTGTGCGCGCGTGAGCAGCGCACGCCTGGCTTCAGCAGCTCATTCCAAGATTTGGTTAACCGAGTTGGCTCGTCCTATCACATAGCCGCAGAGTGTGCAGTTGCTTCAGCCTCTGTTTCATTTAGTGGCACCCACGCTCTTATCCTCCTGCCACGAAAACACACAGGACTCTTATGCTCTTTATCCCCTGCAACAGACACTAGCGCATCTGAGTTGTAACGCGCGCACACACAGCTGAACGAGAGAGTGACAGAGTAAAGGGTGAGAAAGAGAGGAAAAAAAATAAGAAAGTACCAATTAGGCTCCTGAGACAGATCTGCCAACAGACATCAGAGGGTTGGAGGCGGAGAGTGTTGTGTGCATGTGTCTGTATGTGTGCATGTTAGATAAGGTGGGGGGTGAGGGGGGTTTCGATACAACCACTGTGTCAGACCTAAAGTTTTTTTTTAGGGGGGGTTGTTCGTTCATAACCTGCTGAGGAGGCTGGCAATTATGAAGTGCTTGTAACCTTCATATTTCTTTGTTGACAATTGTGTGTTTAGAAGCTGTAGCCATTTGTTCGTTCCCACTATTTGTTTTAAACTCCTATAACATTACTTCGTACGCACAAATTTATCTATTGTAAAGAACTCGGTAGATTCAGGATGGATGGATGGATGGATGGATGGAT
>NW_015150454.1:1636919-1703516 GCF_000732505.1 Cyprinodon variegatus | reverse complement strand
CTCATTCTTTTAAAAGCTAAATCTGAACAGAACTTTAATTTTTCCCCAAGTAGGATGTTTGAATTAGACAGCATCTTTAGCCAGACATAATGTACAGCAGTATTTTCTTTCAGTTCTTTTTTTTCTTTCAAAAAATGATGGACACCCCCCATGCAATACAGGAAATATTTAGAGAGAGGTACTTTCTGCTCCGTATGATTTTGTCGCTCCTTGAGGGTCTGGCACTGTAGGACATGATTCTCCCTAATCTTCACTGTTTTGCTACCAAATGTGGTCTGACCTCTGAAATTATGGACTCTATCAGACCCCTGAAATAATACCATAGTATCTGTGGTAGCATTTGTGAGGTTGGGGGGGGTTTGTGGATTAGATGTGTTTGTCCAACAGATGAATTTCAGTGTGGGGGAATGTCAAGGCAATACTTCCAGCTCAATATTATTCCATTTTAACTGTTTTTAATCCATCTTTACAGTAGTTTGCAGTAGGGACCATTATGCAGCTTAAAGACACCACACTCATTAGAAAATATATTTTTAATGAAAAGGTATACATGATCTCCAACAATGCTTATATAGTAGGTAAATGTTACACTGTGATCATAATGTAAATAAAAAAAGATTAATGTTCTTGGTCTGTAATTTGTTGAGTTGTTTTTGAAACTTTGCTGATGTTTTCTTTCAGTTCAAATTAAAAATGTTGTTTAAACTCTTATTATGGACAAACAATCCTTCTACCTTAAAACAGAAGTAATGCAGCCAGGAACCGAGATGAGAAAATAAATCTGCCTTTTCCATGCAGACTTGATTCCCAGTGTGTCCCTCTCTTGTCTCCTAAGCATGCTTTATAATTTCAAGTGTCTGCCTTTTACTCACATTGCTCAAACCTATCATTAACCTAGTTTTGGAGGTACTGCCATTTAGAATTCTTATAGGAAAGGTCTGTTTTGTCCTGTAACTTTTCCCATTTGCAGCCAGTAGCTCAGTTCTAATCCAAACAGTCTTAGTGATAGAAGTGCTCCTACTTGGCTGCCAATGGAAGCTTCTTCTGCTCTGCGTTTTGCTACGAAACAAAAGGCTAGTTTGGCCAAATCAGGACTGACATCATTGGCAACAGCTGCAGGCTGCATCCACAGTGTGTCTGTGCATGTGTGTTGCTGTCGCCGTGTGTTTATGCCTGTGTGCGTTTGTATTTTTGTGCCTGTCAAGATGAGGTGACCTGATTGCTCAGCTGAGCAGTGAGGAAGGACCCAGCCTCATGTCAGAGCCACACCATTGGAAAACACAAGAAACGGGTCACGGCACTCCTCCCTTAGCGGCCCCTCCTTCCTTTTCTGACTGTCTGTGGCGTTTTTGTTTATGTCTGTTAGCTTCCCCCTATGCGCAAACCATGTGCATGCTGGCATGAGCGACAATAGCAATGCAGAATTTAAGAAATTCAGAGCGATCCACCACTGTCTGCGTCCTGTAGTATCAGCTTCTACTTTACTTCCTGAAAGTCTTTTGTCTTTACTTCTATCTGTGAATATAAAATTAGGAAATCTAGATAAGTGGGTGGTGCACAGTAAGTCAGGTGTGACTTCCCCAACAGTTTCTCTGTGCGAACTGTACATTATGTTTGACAAATCCAGCGGCTGATCTTAATGCAGAAGTTATTTATAGTTAACCAGCTTTAGACTCTGACTGTAATATGTGGTAATAAAGCAGGTCTCACTCAATTTTTTTTCTTTTAGGTTGTAGTTGCATGATATTCTCAGTGCATATATGAAATCTAGAAAAATATAATATATGGAATAAGGGAAAAAGGTGCCAATAAGATTCAAGTAGAAGTAGCACAGTGTTGGATAGATAAAATGTACTTTTGTTTTAAAAAGAAAAACAGTTTTATACAGACAGTCATTTAACTGTGTATTCATTTACAAAGCAAAACCTGAAATTAATCATACTTCATAAAAATTGCGCATTCCTCAGTGAAACCTCTCTGGTATTTGCAAGAGATGTAATAATAGAGTTGAGGTATGCAAGAACATTAACATGAATTGATCCAGAATCCAGGATTATTTACACTGTTTAATAGAGATATGGGTGCAGAACCCACTTTATGCAGTTCTGTTTAAAATGTTAACTCGTTTCTTTATACATATAAATAAACACTTAATAAACTCCTTAAGTTATCCTAAATAGCACCAATTTATTAATGCAGCATGGCGGAGCAGCGTAACAACTCTGCTGGTAAAGAAAGGATGTGGAGATAGAAAAGGGGAGGCCATTACGCAAAAGTTGATAGGAAAAGACATGCTTACAATGAGCACAGTAGATGGGGAAAGGCTTTAGTGAGTTAATACACTTTATAGAGCCAGGTTTTAATATTCCTCTGAGAGAAACCAGAACCCCCAGTTTAAAAGTGCTGCTAACAGCACAAAATCTCCCCAAGCACTGAATGCTGTATTATGCTAACATCAAAAAGCTATATCACTGTTAGCGTCTATTACATCAAAACAGTAACAAATGTTGTGACAGTATGTCAGAGCGATATATTCTGTATTTTAGTGATAGGTTCATATCTCTCTACATTAGAAATAATAGGAATTTCACACATTTTATTCATCTTCATTTACCTGTTTTGTTATATCTTTAAAATAAGTTTAATAAATGGCATGTTTTTTATTCAGTCAGTATTCAATACAATAAAAACAATAAATAGTCAATTCAGTAAATTGCAAAAAATTTTTTTAGCCCGTCATATTGTAGAAAAATATTCTTGATTCAAGACAAGACTCAACCATACGGGAGTATCGTTATGCTATCATTTTTAGGAAAATGACAGCTTAGCTGTGTTTGATTGATTTGTTAAATCAAATTGAAATTAAATTTTTAATCCATTTGAAAGAAAAAGAGGCTTCTGGTTCATCTGATGGTTCACATTTCCACTGCAGCAGCTAAGAACACAGAGCAGCTCTAGTTGTTAGTCTCAGTAAAAGGTGTTTGGTCTCATCATCTTACCCCCTCAGAGCATGAACACATAAAATGCTTTCCCAGCACATACACACTCATAGCAGCAGAAAGGGCCTCCGAACCCATGGGGCTTCACCTCAGTCTCTATGCGAGTTTGTGTGTGAGCCCTAATAACCTTAGTAGAGCTAAACCACCCCTGCTGCTCTGTCTTATTACTCCCTACAACCTGTCTGTTTTGTCCAGAGGAAAGTAAAAATAAAAGGATGGATTTCAAGGAGACTAGGAGAGGGAATAAGGCTGAAGCTAGAGACACAGGGGTTATAGAAAGGGAAGGACACAGAGAGAACAAGGAGAGAATGAAGCCTAGTGTGGTGGGGGGCCGAGCAGTATTGACGTAGCGCAGATAAGTGAAGGATTAGTGGATCTACAATGAGCCTGGAGCTGCTGCTCCCCCATTCAGCTTGTGGTGAAGTGGCTGCTCTTAATTAACTGGCAAAATTAAAAAGACATGCTTGCATACAAGCACACAAAAGGACAGGCCATTTATACTGTAGAGCAACTGCATTTACGCAAATAAGATACAGCCACAAGTTTTAACACCTTAATAAGCAATGAGTCATATTGTAACATGATTATGATCTGCACACATTTTCTTGTTGCTGTCAATAGATACCAGATAGAGAAAAAAAAAAAGAGAAGCAGAAATAATTCATTTAATATCAATACAATACACTGATTACAGTTATGGTAATATAGACTTTCACCCTGTGGGTCCATGTTATTCTAACACCAGGGTATTTTTGGGCAAGGATGCTGAAATTTTTGTCAGGAAGTGACCTGGATGCAATGATCAGAGGAGATGTTCTGATTGGGCGGTTAGGAGGCCAAAGTATAGTGGGTTTGGGCATATTCTCAGAAGAGTCAGGGAATACCTGGGAAAGATGATGTTGGAGATGGAGCCTGGCAGGAGGAATAAAGAAGACACCAGAGAAGATTCATGGGTACAATGGAAAAGGAGCTAGAGACAATGAAACTAACAATTGAAGAGTCAACAGATGGAGTCAGATGGTGGTATAAGAACAAATTAAACTTTAAATTGAGATGTTCTAAGAAATCATTAATTTTTGCCTGATCTAACATCCAGTGCTTTAATGTGTAATAAGACAGGGTTCCTTCACAGTTTGATAGCATTTGGATATAGTTTCAGTAAAGAAATTAGAAAAAGCCTATAGAAAATTTCAATTATTCCTTCCTTCCTACCCTTTTTAATTATTTCTTTCCAAATTGATGAAATCTATAGTGAACTTCACTACTGATGTGGAACGGTTTTATTTCCTTTTTAGCTTTGCTTGTAAATTAACAGACTTCACTTCTGGGAAAATGTTTAATGTTTTTTATTTTTCACTCTTCTCAGAAACACCAGATACAATAGATGCACCTTTTTCAGGTGAGATCTGCTTCTGTGCACAAGGACAATGATGCAGGAGTTTAGTCATCTGAGTGTAGATTGGTGAATTATTATAAAAAGCCCTTTACTTGGTTGACATGTTGAACTGTTCTTAGTCATAGTCTCTGCATTAGCAGCTAGACGACTGCTTAAGACTGTGTTTTATGTGTTAAACTGAGCGTCCATGCCCTAGCAGGGGTCAGGTGTCTACTAGGAAACCTAGAAGATTAGCTTTCAGTGTAGGTCTCCCACCCTGCCCCTTTGGCCTCAGAGGTTAAAGTTTATTCTGTTCAGGCATGCAGGAATGGGCCGACACGTCAGTACATCTAAATATTTTTTACTTCCTGTGAGACTTTTCAATAAATATTTGGTCTGTGCGTGGGAAAATGTAGAAAGTCATTTGATATGATGCATGCATCATTTTTCAAGGCTGGCTTTGTAAAATAATTAACCAGTGATTGAACTTCTAACACACATAAGACAATATCTTTGTATTCTCCTGTTTCTTTTTTTTTTCCTTGTTATTTGCACTTTGCACCTTTTTCTCCATCCTACCTGTCCGACACAGGAACTGGCAAATTTCCTGAACCTGTTTATTTTGCTTCCCCTTGCGTGTTTCCTTTACATGCATATGTTTCGGGGCTCCTCTGTGTGTGCACGCTCGTTGCCCTCTGTTTCAGACTCGCTCTTGGCTAATAGCTTAAAATGTCACAACAGTTTAATTTCACAAGAGCAAGCTGGTTTGAAGAGATGCCTCAGTGAGCTCAGTGTTGTTTGACTTAATTTCTGACATTTTTAGTCCAACATCCTCATTAAAATGTTGTGTTTGGATTCTGTGTAAACACTTTATTTACAGGGAACAATGGCTTTTATCTGTGGGGTTAATTATGGATTTAGAAATAGAATTACTCCACTCGACAACTACGCTAAATGACACAGAAACACATACTATCATTTATTTTCTTTATATCATACATATTATTTTTCTATTCAAAGTGTTATAAATGATGTTACCCTTTTGTAATATTCATAGAATCGGAATGAAATTAGTGTAAAAACAGAGATTCACCAATCAACCTTTTCTTTGGTGATCCCCATCTTCCAGTTTTGTTTGGCAATTCAGATTTTGAAAAATTCCAGTTTTTTTATTTGAAATAGTCGTAGTACAAGAGGAGAAGTTTCAAAAATTGTTTAGGTACTGCGAAATAAATTTTAGCTTTCACTATTTTAAATGAGGGACAGAGTCTCGAGGTTCAAGGATTATTTATTGTTACCTTAGTGCATTTTGTTGTCTAGCTAACGGTAATAAACAGTTAAACAACAATCATTCAATCAGTAATAAATAATGATACAAAAACAAGCCAAGTCAATCACCTTTTCACAGTAATAGCTGCAGGGAGGAAGGAATGTTTTAACCTGTTAATCCTTCAATTTGGCAGGATGCACCTACGCCCTGACGGAAACACATAGATAGATGATTTACTGCTCTTCATCCTTGGTGAAACATCTTCCTGCTTAGAAGAAGTAGGTAGGATCACATAACAGGCCCTGATCAGTCTAGAGCTACTGTTGGCACCAAACAGTTCTGTAACCCTATTTCTGCATTTTTCTTCATGCAAACCTTGTAATTTGATGCTTTAAGAGTTAAACACTCCTAAGAGTACATCAGAAAAGTGCACATTTCCAGTATGTTTACAGCGAGCGATCACAAATAAGATTGTAGAAGGAAAAAAAGTGCTTTTAGGTGCTTATATGGATGCAGAAAGTGACAAATAGAAAAAAAGAAACTTGAGCCTAAATTAAAGAGAGTGAGACTTGGCATATGATATGTTAATATTAACAATCCTTGTTTGTCCTGGTTTAAAATCCGAGTGCTTCTATTTTAAAAGAAAACTAGCTGTGAGAGTGAAACACAAAGCTTAACAAACATCAGTTCAATGAGCAGTAGTTTGTTGTAGAAATATATTTCTAAGTTCTGTCATGAAAGAGTGAGTACCCCAAATTTGGCTCAATGGCAGCAAATGAATGATTACTTAAGGAGCTTTCATTATGGTGGCCATCAGGAGCCAAAATTAATATAGCCTCCTCACTGATACCTAATAATCTCTGTGGTTATTATCTGGCTAATGGTTACAGAATAATTAATACATGTAAAATAAATATGAGTCATTGTCTTATCTTTGACACAGTGTCGAATGGGAGTTTTTAGTTGCTCGCCTACCAAGCTCACAAGCAAACATCAAGCAGTAAGATACTAATAACATCCAGATATTTTGTTAGGATTTTCTCTTAAACAATGAATTCTAAGTTTCCATCATGCCTCTTTATTTTCAAGATTCTTTTGAATACAGATGAGATATAATTGAGGCAGTTAGTGGGTCAATAGACCTCTCTGTGTCATATGATTAGCAACAAGAGCATCTTCTTGTTTTAAGCCTAATTTATGAGTTGAGATGAATAAATGTCGGTTCAGATGACAGGTCTGTTATGAAATGTGGGAACATTGGCACAGGACATGAATTTAGCAGGATAAAAAGATAATGCTCCTTAAAAGTGAAGGATCAGCAACTAGAGCTGCAAGTAACTCTTATTTAGCAAATCGATGAATCTGTTGATTATTTTTTTCTATTAATCAATTAATTTTCGGATAAGCAAAGGTTCCTCAGAGATTTTTTACAAAATCAAACCAGGTGAAACTAAAACGTTTCCACTTGTGGCGTTCTGGATAGATCATTTTGACAGACGAAAAAAATGTTCTATCATAAATGCTAAATGTTAACATATCATTTTAAAATTTTGATATAATTATTTGCTCTAAAACAAATACATGTTTTAGAGTCTCTATACTCCAGTTAATGATTTAAGTGATTACTAAATTAATTGGTGATAATTTCCATTAACGATCAATCACAATTAATCCGATTGTTTCAGCCCTACCTGCAAATTTTTTTGTTCTTTAAAGGATATGGATATAATGGAGGACTAAATAGGAACCAGCATCACTTAGGTTTAGGATACATGACTCATGATTATTGCCTTTATGAAAATGGGAATAATATAAGTAGGTAAACAGGAGTTTGTTTATGCTATCAGGCCTCTAAAGATACCGTATGTTTCACTTGACATATTGTTTGAAGCTAAATGGACTGCTCTGTTTTTCTTGTACTTAACTTCTTGTGGAAACTTTCTTTCTCTGTTTCTGTCAAAAATTCTTTCCGCGCTGACAGGTTGAGAGTGTTGTTTTCTTCTTTTATTTCTTCACAGAAGAAGGACCCGATGAAATGTTTGATCAGGAAGAGTTCAAACTCTTTAGATCACTAAAGACTTAATTTTAGACTGTCATATCCTGATGTGCTGATATTCAAATGGAACAATGTGGAATTTGAAATTAAAGCTTGAATTTAAAAACCTGGTTGGGTTTTTTTTTTCATGTCATTAAACATTAATGTGAATTGAACTGCTGTATTTGTCACTGTGCCCCTCTAAAAACCACTGAGCTATCAGAGGGTCACAGTGAGATTGATCATTTCTGATCAAAGTTGCCTTCCTCTGGCTTTAAAACAAAACCAGCCACACACAGAATAGCCTCCCAAATGTTTTTGTTTTCTGTTCCTGATTCAGATTTGCTGCTATTACTTTTCAACATTAAATTCATTAAGCGGCTGCTGTCGCATTGCCCTTACTGTTGTGTGAATGTGGTCCACGTTGCGTTGGTTAATGAGGGAGGTCCGTATTGCCCTCCAGCGCAGTGGCTCATGGAAATCAGCGTTTGATTTGCTGGCTACTTGATAAAGGATTTAATGCTGCAACATGCCCCCCCTTCCAACCCTCTCACAGCAAAAAAAAAATAAATCCTCATTCTGTCCCTTTGTTCATTTCGCCACCGTTCAGCCTCTTTATGTTTACAAAGTGGTGGTATTTGCCTCTGTTTGTGTATGTCCTGCATCTGTTTGAGAAGGTGTTGGCAGGTAATAACGTCAGCGAGATTACCCAGTGGCCCTTATGTCCACTTGTCGCTGGCTGTTGATGTTTGCCAGTGCATGCATGCATTGTCCGGAGCGGTGTATTACCACTCCAGCTCTCCCTGCCCTCGGTGCATGTATCGACCAGACTCTGGAATGGAGAAAAGCCTGGCCGGCAAACAAAATCAATGGTTGCTGTCCCCCCCCTCCTTCCAACAGACTCCTGTTATCTGCAATGAATACAAAGTGCATACCGTGGCGCAAAAGGACACTGTTATGTCTCCTTACTTGCTCGCTGCAGTGATGAGGGTCCCATAAGTAGCCAAAGGAAATCAGGGGCTAATTCACCAGTCTCGGCATTGTGTCGTCTGTTGCCTAACTAGCTTTAAGTGTGGCCCAAACCTCTGTACCATGCAAGGGATGGTACCGTTGACTTTTTCCGGCTAAATAATCTGTGTTCTGGAAGCAGAGCAAACATGGCAGCCAAACTGAGATTGAAACGTCATTCCCCCTTCATTGTTCTGAGAAGCGTTAGCAAAGGTGCCTGCAACTGCTTACCCAACGAATTGGGGTCATACATTTCATTCCTAGCATAAGTTTATTTTCATCAGCGTCGATATTTCCCGCCGTCTCTCTGCTTTATATCCCTCCTTAAAGTGTCCTAAACTCTGTCTTTCTGGCTGTCTGCGTCCCCTGTAGGGATTATAGGTGGCAATGGGAGGAGGAGGGGAGGTGGCAGATTAGCGCCGGCCATCCAGTGAGTCCGTCTGTCTGCTGTCAGAAAATAGAATTCATTTGTGTGATCCAGATGCTTATGCTGGGCTCTGTGCGTGTGTTTTTGTGTAGAGTTGTTGCTCAGTCAGAGAAGATGATTGGCTGTCGGGCTGGGGGGGGTTGGGGGGGTGGATTGTGTGTGCGGTGGTGGGCGTGTGGGGAAAGCTTACATCCGCTGTGGAGCTTTTGTACTCACATCAAAGAGAGCAGCCGCAACCTGATGACAGCATGCTCTGTTTAACCACCCTGACACAGTACAGTCTAAACAGAAACCTGAACGGTCTGTATGTGCGGAGCGGCCGGGTCGTTGATACGACTTATATGGTCAAAGGAAGCCATTTATTCTCTTCTTATGCAGCATTAAAGAGGACTGTTTTGTTTTCATCTGCTAAAGGTAGCTTGGATAAAAGCTATTCTCAGGCTGTATTTGAAGTATGATCACTGCTCTTTCTTAAGGTGGTGAAGACAATGGCGGGAAGGAATGGGGGGGGTCTTGTTTTTGGCAGAATTAGGGTTTTAACACAAGAGAGTCAGGAGGGCTAATGGTGCTGGCTCCATCATTGATGGATGGAGCCTTACTGGAGATCTTCAGAGCGGGACGCTGAGGGAGGTCTGTGGGATCCCTGAAGGAAGTACCGTAGGGTTTGGAGAGGGAACCTCTCATTAATCAAACTCTTTCCACCTGCCGTCTTTTCTGTCCTGTGTCCTTGTTTTCTTTATTCTTCCTGCTACCTCCATTTGAATTCCACACCTTTTGTTTTTCTCCAGGTCAGATCTCATTCCCCTAAGAGCACTGGTTCTCAGTCCCGGTCCTCATGAGCTTCTTCTCTGCATGTTATAGATATATCTCTGTCTCAGCACACCTGCATCAAAAGATTGAATAAGCTCCATAATTAGCCATCAAGTGCTGCTGAAGCCTGTTAATCATCCCTTTATATAAGTCAGGTGTGTGGCAGCAAGGAAACACCTAAATGCTTTATTACTCTAGTTTATTGTGGATGAATTGTTACTCGATTAGGGCCTTGGAATGACTCTCTTCAATGAAATAAAATCAAATGTTGCTGTTATCTTCTGTAACTAACAGCATGAAACTGGCCAGATGAAAATTCAGAATTGAAATCCTTCTCAAGTGTGTGTTAGGATGTTGGAAAATGAGGAAAAACATGCTTATGAAAGGTAAACGTGGCTCAATTGAGCTTAGACCAGCAATCCAAGCTAGTAAAATCAAAATACTTCCCTCCTCTTTGTCTTCGCCTTGGATCATCAGTAAACAGCCTTTCACAGGGTTTTATGTTGGGCCTTGTTTTGATCTGTGGGGATTTGTGTGAGTCTGGGCGGGGTGCAGACATCCTCAGTCCAGGTGGCAGCTGAGGGTGGTATTACAGTCAATAGATACTGACTACATGTGTAGATATTTCCCTACAAGATGAGACAGAGGATGTTCTCTCACCTTATACCATATGGACAGAAGAAAACTGCGTGGCTAAAGGGTTTTAGGGCTTTTCAATAAAACCAGATTGCTCATCGCAGTGATGCCATGATTGAATACATATGGAACTGCATTATGCACAACCCCCCACCTTGTTTTTGATCTCGCGTCTTTATTAGCGGCAGCGGCGATGTAACCCGTTGGAGATCAAGCATGAGAAGTTGTATATCACAGCAGGCGACTGAACAGTTTAAGGAAAAGAAGGTGTTATAAAGACGTCTCTGCAGCAGATGCTCTGATATGTTTCAGCTTATCTGATAACACAGGCAGGGATTTTTCACCCGCTGCATTTCAAGCTGCAGAGGTGACAATGTTTCAGCCTCTCAGAGAGAGAAACAACAAAGGAAGTCAGATGTTTGTGCAAATGGCCTGAAATCAATTCCTCGTTTGACTAACCTTTGAAGTAAACATGCTGAGCAACGGATCGTAGGATCATAGGAAGTTTGCAAAATTGGTTTTAGCGTAAAGTTACATGAAACAAATTTACTAAGAAAATGTAAACATGAAACAAAATTCACTTAAACGTTCTGATCTCAGTATTTTTTGTCGTTAGGCTGACTGTATTTTGAACAAGATGATCCAAGTCAGTCGATACGTTTATTAAATCATCTGAAACTTTACTTAACTTAAAATATTCCAAGTTTCAAACTACTCTTCACCCTCAGGTTTTAATATGTCAGCTAAATAGCTTGGTTTGATACGCTTAATGACTGATGAAATGGCTCATTCACGTTTTAGTTTGGACCAAATTGCTTTTGATAATATTCTGTTCTGGGTTTAATTAAGAGTGAATAGTGGATCGTGGGGATGGAGATGAAAAACAAGCAACGTTGACAAGTATCTTTGTTTTTTTTTTTGTTTTTTTGAGATTTTATTTTATTTTTGATCTCTGCTGTGTTGATGAAGTAGATGGGAAAAGCTTGTGGTGTAAGTGGGTGGAGGTCAGGGGAGTGGGATTTTAATGAAGCTTCATCTGAGTTGTTTTATGTTGCTGCTGCAACTTTGTCGAAGTGGAAATATTACCAAAGCAGGTAAACAATGCGTGAGAAGTTTTGGCTCCTATGTCCGTGATTAGTCTGCTTGTCTGCCTTTATGTTTTGTGTGCGGATTATCTGAAAACGCCTCCGCAGCCAGTTTCTCTGTCCACGTGTTTACACCACAACTGGGTGGAAAGCACAAATTGGAGACAGAGCGTTCCCCGTCTGAGCAGCCTGGAATGGGGTTTGGACTCGGAAAGCTGGCTTTCCTCTCAGGAAGTGTTGTTCCTCACCACTCTCCATAAACACTGGAAAAGAGACCCATGGAAGAAGAGAAAAAAAATACACCCCAGACTCACTATTTCCACTGTAAACACACTTACATACAAATATAATACTGCTCTCACCTCCCTGCTTTTCTCATATGTTTCAGGGAGAAAGTTGTCTATTTCTGCACAGTGTGGCAGATGGTGAGCTCAGGAAACAAGTTCCAGATTTGGCAGATTATCTACATCTATTGCTTTGTTATTGTAGTTATTTAGAAGAGGGTTATTAGAAAATAAGCAAAAGCAATTGAATTGTTATTAAATAGAGATGCAACTTGTGTGCAAAACTGCATTTTACCTTTAAATACTAAGCTTATTTATTACACAGCTCTAGTCTTAAATCATTCCTGATTCACCAAAACTGGTAGGATTTGCTTGTGTACATTAAACTCCAGTGTGGAAAATACTCGTTTCAAATGAATTATATCTAAGAGCAGCGTAAATGTTGCTCTTAAGCTCTAACAAGTGGTTGGATTGCAGTTCCCTCTTCACATGCTACCAAAGTTAATAAATTCAGCATACGAGACAAGGAGAGGAAAGCTCCCTCCATCAATTTGGGTTGTCATGGCATTTATTCTAGCGGTGGTGCTTTATCCTGCGAAAATATCATCAGCGTGTTCCAAAAAAAGAGAAAAAAAAAACTTGTCAAGAAAAAAGATAAATAATGATTTGAAATGTTCACAGTTTATCATCATCACAACTACGATGTGACAGCTTGGAGCAGGGGACTGTAATATATCTCAAAATAAGTTAGTTTGTAAGTTCGCTTTTAAAAGTACCCCGAACCCTTATTCAATTACAAATAACCAGTGGGCGAATTTGTTGCTCGTCTCTGCGTTTCAGTAAGAAAGGAATAAGCTTACTTTTAGCTCCCAGCAGGCTTCAGGCACTGTCACCTGTGAACGCACTGGTCTGTAGAAACGACTTGAAGCAAAAGCGAAGGATTGTCTGGGGACACAGAGGTTAGAAACCCCCCCATTTTTTTTATTACATTTCCTCCGCAGAGAAAGAGGAGGCAAGATGGACACTCCATATCTCCCCGCTGCACCAGAAAGCTCATCTAAATGGAAAACACATTGTCTTCATTATTTTGTGAGAGCTGAAAGAACGGGGTTGTCATGGTAACAGCCATCTGAGCGAGCTCAAGCGGGCGGCCAAGGGGTTGGTTTTAGGGCCAGAGGAATGAAGAGGGGGGAAAAAAAGAGAAAGAGGAGGAAGAGGTGGGAGGAAGAGAGAGAGAGTGACTGAGGCAAGGAGGAAACAAGGAGTCAGAATAGGAGGGGTAAGTTAGTGTGAAGAGATGGAGGAAAGACAATGGAGATGGAGGGAAGTATGGGAAATGTAGAGGAGGGGGGGCTGACACAGAGAGGAAAGGGCGTGATGGAGAGGGGAACTCCAGGCTTTCCTTTCTATAGGAGGCGGCAGTGCAAATGAGCAGTTAGTGCATCAGAGAGAATAGTTCAGATGTCCTTATTAATATCAACGGGGCTCATGATAGAAATTTAACATCTGAGGGATTCTTCTCCAACTTAACCTCTTTGCACCAAAATTCTGCACATATATCGGTTTGTGTCTGTTAAGCATCGTATAATAGTGAGGTTCATCCAAAGGAAGAAAATAACTGGTGTTAAAGCAGGTACATCAGCGAAGTAAAGCAGG
Source organism: Cyprinodon variegatus (assembly GCF_000732505.1). Lineage (NCBI taxonomy): Eukaryota > Metazoa > Chordata > Actinopteri > Cyprinodontiformes > Cyprinodontidae > Cyprinodon > Cyprinodon variegatus. The sequence goes on along the minus strand of NW_015150454.1, from coordinate 1,689,931 downwards.
TATAAATATTGGCATGAAGATATATTATAAAGATTATCATGGACATTTAAAATGATCCGTATTATCATACCTTAGATGAAATATGTAACATTTATAAAGAAGCAATACTTGGATTGAAAAGGGAAGGCAAAGGTGAAGCCAGTAGTGTTTCTCAACTTCTTGCAGCTGATATTATTGTTATAGTTCTTTGTCCTTCCTTTTTATTAGCGTCGCTTTTCATTTAGTCACAGGTTGACCCTAACACACAGTATGATTTAAAGGTACAATATTATGCATTAAGTATTACACCAAATGTCTCTGTTTTTAAACAGCAAAAGCTTTTATAGAATTAAAATGTCTTTAGATTGATAGAAATTACATTTTATTAATAATCACAAATGAGCTAAAAGTGCCCTTTGTATGGCATTATATTTATAAGGTTTCTAGCAATGCCTTTCTATTGAACTTTATATGTGAACTGAGTTAAACTAACTCCGTTCTCTCTGATGATGAGCATTAAACATTCTTCCCTGAATTTATATTGGCTCCTAGTGATGATAGTTAAATAAAAAAATGTATTGAAAAAACAAAACAGCCTATTAATTGGTGTCCTTGAAAGGTTATATTCTGCAGCCACTTGAGGCTTTAATTGTGAAGACCCACATTAAACAACTGTAGCAAATTGTAGACTCTTTGAACTCTTTTAAAGGGATGAAGCCTCTTATTATAATTTTGACTTCCCTGTGGAGGGTAAAATTTTAAAATTTTAAACAACCCATGAACTATGTCCAAGGAATGAAAGTGGCACACGCCAAATGCAGGTATTTTGTGATTTGCGGGTGACAACAGTTAAACCCTTTATTAGTGTGAAGTAACTTCTTTTTCCAAGCTGTCTTTGAACACACCATGACCATACATTCAACAGAGATGTGATGCTGCAACAAAACTTTGCAGTTTTTTTTTTCTAAATAATCTGTAAGTTGTGAAATGTTGTTTCTAAATTAGTCTTGTTAGTTACACATTGACAAATTAAAACATGCTAATATATCAATATGTTAAGCTAATTTACTCATAGTATAAAAACAAACCAATTGAATTTTTAAGCAGACTTTTTCCCCCCATTGATCTCCATATATTTGTAATAAGTCTTAGAGAGAGGAGATTTAGGGAACGGTAAAAATAAGTCTATGCTATCAAAGAGACTTTAAAATTAAATGTCAAAGCACTTTTTACAGCTTATTTTCCTAATTCTATCTCAAAATTTTTCTTTCCACAAAAATGTTTATTGCCATAATAGAAAGAGCAGCAGGGAGACTGATGTACTGTAGGGTCTTTACAGGTAAGCAGAGATGATAACTTCCTGAGAATATCTATTATAATATATGCAAAGTTAAAATACAATTTTTATATTCATGTAATGTAAAAAAAAGCTTGAATGCAAACATTGGCATAAAATCATAACTGAGCTGAATGTTAACTAAGGAAATGAGACCATCAGTGAGATGATTGGCTGTTTGTATTTCTGTCATTTTCTATTCTAGATTTTGAACAGATGTCATTATTAAGGTCTAGTCATGAATTAAATCATGTTATTTAATACCGGACAGCACTTTAATGTGTATTCGGTAGAAGTTCAAGAACCAATTTTAAAGAATTTTATGAGTCACTGACCATTAATGTAGGCATAACAAAATTTTGACTGGTAGAAAAAAAAAACTATGTGGCTGGCGACCAAACAAGTTAAATTCAGTCCCCTTCCCATGTCCATTTTATTATAAGCATCAACTCGTTCGGAGTCACCCTGAAAATCACTTCATAGGATTGAGGGGTCACAGATTAGGAATGGTGAAGATCCACATGTCACAAAATATAAGTAATATAACTCTTCCACTGATAAAACGTATAATGTCAGTTTTTGTGTGTAAATGAGTACAACTACTGTAGCAAGCTAGAATGAGGTTGCACGCCTTGCAGCTGGTAACGCTCCATGCCTTCTCTCTCTCTCTCTCTGATCTCCTATACTCATCCAGACGGCCTCTTCTTGCTGCCAGCAGTCTTCTTTGTATCTCTTATTTCACTCAGAGTCCAACAGCAGACATAGATTGGGCAGCGGTCAATGTTGTTGTTGTGTTTGTGTCACTACATATCACATCATGTTACTTTTGGGACTGTGAGGCTGCTTTGCTATTAATGATCATACTCATATTGAGACGGTACGTAATTGTAATGGACATCAAAGCCAATACCCTTGAGTCTTCCCAACCCATCCTAATCTGAATACAATAAAATGGGTACTAATGGATGCATGAAGCATTTAAACTTATGAATACCCAGAATTCAGAACCTTTCTAGCTATTTATTAAGAGCGGGGATCTATTGTAGCAATTTGGTTAAAAATATGTGATGGAAATCCTTTTTTCCAGTTTGATCAGCCTATCTTATTATCCTGCTTGTGTTGTTTACTACTGAAAGTGTTGTTCTGTCCCCAACATTTTAAACCATTGATCTGCATAATCCCCCCCAAAAAACAACAACAGAAAAGCTTGTAAAGAGATCAACAACTAAAGCAGATGATTCTGAAAACCAAAAAACGCCTGCAAAAAGTTACTTTAGCATAAGCACTATTCTTAGGTAAAGGTACTAAACAACTTGTTTCCCTCTGCATGTAGTAAGGATGGAAACGTGTCAAAAAGTCATATAAAGTTGATTATCTGCATGTGGTTGTAATATATCTGCTGTTTATTGACTGTTTTTTACCTGAGTGTCTGATGATGCGAAAGTCTTTTGAACCATGTTGAAAAGATCAATTTTCAATGGAGTCTTTTTATTCATTTATTTAAATTTATAACATCAGGATTGTTACCATGGTCACCTTTTAAAGTCTGTGCTTCCCATCCCTAGCTGGGAGTGAGACAGACTCCTATTCGCTCTCCAGGTCTTTATCAGGTGCTTCTCCTCAGTACGCAGCCCAATACCAACACTCTTCATCAAATATTAACCTCTTCTCAATCTACAAGGCACACCACAAATACACCAAAGTGTTAAGGCGCACTCTAATCCACTCAAATTCTTCTTTCCTCTTCAGCTTCATTCTCCATTTTCTTCACTCTGGTTGAATATTTGCGGTGCTGCTGTCAGTTTTACATCAGCCACAGGATTATGGTTGTTGCCACAGTGAACAAGAAATAGATTATTGTTTATTTAAGTCTCTATCTTGCGTTTTGTTACATCCCCGGTGGCAATGGTATGACTGAGGCCTGACACAACATCATTATGGCAGCCGTCAGGCGATTAAGGAAATTAAACTAATTGCTAAAGTCTTTGTCTTGTAAATACTTAGCCTGAAGTGTTTGGCATGGCTTTAAAATCCATTAGGATTTGACATCCAACCTAGTGTGTCTTTGGATGAGTCGTGTCATTATCACTGGTATTATCCTGGGTTTACTGATCAGATGGAAGTGAGAAATCAGGATGCTGTCAGATTAGATTTATTTCTCAGGATCTGAAGTTAAAGGTTGATTCTGTATCGGTGTGAAGAAGCAATGGCTTCCTCAGAACATAAAGAGAAAACAATGGAGGATTGCTCATTTTCTTCCAGATGTTCAGTCATGGTCACTCGAGGGACCAACGCTGTGTCTCGTGATTGACCAGTGGTTAGGGTAAGAGGCAGCCTGCTCATGTGTTCTGCCTGACTGGCCAGCTGTGTGGCTGCCTGTAGGTCTTAGTGATTCATGTCACACTGTAATTGGTTTACCTGCTCCCTGTGTGTCTGCGCTCTGAGAGGACCAAAACAAATTACCCAAGGATGACCTCTCACCATCTCCCTCCTGCTCTGCAGCCATTCCTCCCCTATCTCTCTCTGCTTGACTCGTCCCCACCTCCTCCTGCATGTAATATGTTGCATGGTTGTCAAATCTTCTGTTCTTTTCTTCCATCCGTACACCTTGACGCTCCCAAGCTGAGACAGAAGAGGAATATTTAATAGTAAATGTGCTTTGGAGCTCAGTGACACACATTAAAGCCTTGTGTCAGTACCTGATTCTACCTGCCTACCATGTAAAGCATCACATTACACATGCATGCATAAAGATAAGCTGATAGAACAGATTTAAGATCACAAATAAACACTTTCACAGCAGTAGAGTGTTTTGTAAAAGCTGCCGTTGGAGCACATTACCCTTTCAGTGCTGTTTCATGCACTTGCTGTGCTGGATAATACCAACATGAATTGTTCCTTAGGTGAATGAATCTGGAGGCTCTGTGTACGCCATTAGGCCCATTTCCTTTTTTCGCAGCGAGCAGATGTTTTGTCGTCTTTGCCGCCGAGGCTCTTACACTCGCGCAGCGCCGAACAAAAACTCAACAGAACAAGATGAATGAGTGCAGCATTCTCCCATGTACATGCGTAGGAAGGTCTCTCAAAGGTTATTTGGCTGTTTGTGTAAAGCTACCCTGTCGGTGGATTTCATGATTGTGTTTGTGTTTGTTGCGTCGCCGGGCTTTGCAGGCTGTTTCTTTAACACAGAACAAGGAGCATGAACTATTAAATATCAGTTTTGTTAAGGTGTCCTTGAGTAAGTCTTTTTTTTTTTCTGTTTAAACACCGCTTGAAAGGTCAGCAAGTTTTACCTGCTACTTTCCAATAAAACTTCCTTGTATGTTTAGCTGTTTTTTCATTACATTTCTGTAGAATAGGCCAATAAATCAGTATCCGTATACATCATGACAGACACCTGGCCAATATCAATGTCTAATCAAATTTCCAGTAATTCCACCACCTTTTATCAAAATGGTAAACACAACACTAATAGTGGTTGATATCAATTGATATGAAGGTCTTAAGTGGTGCAACACTTTTCAGCCTTCACGCACAACTCTAGTGTAGAGATTTTTCTACAGTATATCACACCATTTCACTACATATATGATCTCACTGCAGTATATAAGACATCCAATTCATAGCTAAATAAAAGGAAATGATTTTGGTCTAGTCCAATAGAATTCATTACAGTACATTTCAGATGCTTGGTCAGATCTAGATATCATATTTTCTTTAGTTTGATATACATTATATTGTAGTAAATTGAGTCTGACTGTTCATTTTATGTAAGAAGGAAGCTTAGCTGGTTGCATTGAGCTCTTAGCTTTGCAGCAGAACGTCTTGTGCAAGCATATGGACAAGGTGGAAAGGAATCTCTACCTTATAACAGAACCTTCAGTTGGACAACAGCCAAGACAGGAGCATACAGCCTCTCCTTAGGACAATTAAGTCAAGTTTCGGGATGGTAGGAGTTAGCTGACACCTTACCAAAGATGATACATACATACGGAGTAACAGTCATTATAGCACCCAGCAGAATAACTATAGGGAAAAAATGGAGTTTCGACCTGAAATATGCACCCAAACCTCATATTCAGTACTTTCCCTAAGATAAATTTAATGCAATCATCAAGAAACCTGCCAGTCAATGATTACTCTATCCATGTTTGTGTTCAGGGATAATCATTTAACAACTTTTTTTCTTCTGCTCAGGATTCGGACAAAAGACCAAATCTATCAGTTATCAGATCTTAACTGTCAAATTAAGTTTTTTGTAATTTTTTTAATTATCTTTTTTTTCTAATTACTTCACTCCAGAGTTGTTAAGTCATTGAGCACCTGGCGTCTATAACAGAGTGATTAGTTGATCAGTTTTTGTTACAAATGAAAACATAGGGTCATCTTGTTCAAGACTAAAAAATCTGTAATTTAGCAAACATTCCTTGAGTGGCTGTCTAATATGCTGCCAGATTTTAAAAAAAGGACATTATTGGGTGGGTGGATGGGAGCATTGCTCTTAGCTGGAAGTGAGTAAAGGCTGATAAGATTCGAGCAATAAGCTGCAGGGTAGGATGTTCAGTCCTACCTAGTGCATAAGGGTCGAGCTGATTGCTGATTTTTCTATTTAAGGTTTGTGCTTTTAGTGTCACAGGCAAGGAGAGTTGAGGGCAGGCTGGCACAGATATATTTTTGCTCTCCCTAATGACACCAATACCATTTCATGGCTTGGTGAGCAGATTGAATCACACTCGGTCTTTGTAAGTCTCACTCTTTGCCCCTGCCTCTCTGTTTCTCTTTGCTGCACACACTTCATCACTCTGTCTTCTTGCAGAAGACCGCTCATTTGCTGCTGCACGTTCGTCGTGCTGCACTCGCCCCTCAGTGGATGTTGTTTAATTGCATGTGGGTCAGCAGTTTGTCAGCACTGAAACCGAAGGACATGGAATTTGTCAGTTTACCCATTCAGCAGCCACAGGGGGCGGTGTGTGAGCTAACAGCTCTGCTGGAGCTGGGCCCATAAGGTTAGCTTTACACAAGCCTGTCAGACTGCCCTGTCAGTCATGCTCCTCTCCTCTGATATGCTGTCATCTCCTCTTACATTTTCCCCAAAAATGCAGACGACTGATGTGATTCCAGTAAATAAACCTTGTGAGGCCCCCTGAGGCGGTTCGGCATTCTGGACCTTCCTCTGGAGACCTGGTTCAGTGACTTAAAGCAAGCCATTTTGGCCATGAGCTCTCCTTACACACATACACCATTTCTTGAGCATCACGAGTGTTATAATCTTGTCTTTCGTGACACTGGAAAATTGTATGTGGCAATCAGGACATACAGTCTTCCACAGCTGGTATTTATAGTCTTCGGCAACTGGAACGTGTGGAATAAGGAGTTCATTCATTCATCATGTGATGCACCAGCTTTTCACTGCTCACAGATGACCTGATTTTCATTTTTTTGTCTCATGTGTAAAAAGATCCCTCTCCATGAGCTCATAGATGAATGTAAAAACAAAAACGTATTAACATGAAGGAGACTGAAAACCAAAACAGAAACAAAAAAAAGAAAAGATGTAATTCTGATTTTATCTTGTGCTGCTCTGTGACAACAGCTGTGAAGGATTTCCTCAAGGTAGAGAAAAAATCTGCTGCTCCAGCTGAATGGTCCACATTTATATAGCACCTTTTCACTATCAAGATTCTGCAAAGAGTATTTCATTTACACACACCCTCATAGAGAACCTATAATACATGTTTCCACTTTATATATAGAGAGCATTTTACTCATGCATCCCAACCAATTGGGGGCCAGTACTTTCTCTAAGCCTATATCAGCACTTTACGGTGTTTTGGATTAAACAGCAATGGAAGAAGGTTTCTCACTCTACAACTGGTCTACAACTACAGTTCATAAATTATATACTGATTATTTTTTTTCCACTCAAACCATTTGTATCTGGGATAACCAGAACCCTTCTAAGTATACAGGCTCCTTAATATATTCTTAACATATTAAGAATGTTAATAGATTCTTTAATAGAACATTGTTTTCAAGATTAGAACCCTGTAAAAATACATTTCTTTAATTAAATTAAAGGTCAGGAGATCTATGTTGTTGTCTAATAATGTAGGGTTTCAGGTGCAAATCATTTTCAATTTATATATACTTTTATTAATGACTTATTAATGACCTAATCAAGGGCACCTAAAAGATCAAACTAAAAAAAAGTTGTGTTTTTTTTGTGTTTCGTCTTATTCCTGGTCTGTATATCTGTTTTTTTTAGACTTCATAAGTGTTAAAACTTACTCTTTGTGTGATGTTGGCCATCTTGTGACAATGCACAATGTAGTAGCTTCATCTGGTCTGTTCCTGTTTGGTTGTGACTCCATCCTGGATTAAAATATCAGCTGTGCTGCTGCCCCTGATATCTCTGTTTATATATATTGGAGCTTGGTCTGTTTCCAGTGTAGTCCTGTTTCTTTACTGTTTGTAGCAGAATTGGCTTGGAGCTCATCTGCCTGGCTGTGTCTTTCCTGGAAGCAACCTGTGGAGCTAGTTAACAGTTGCCTTTAGTATCTCTGCTTCTTATTGTGTTTGCTTCCATCTTCTTAATATAACCAGGCTCATAATAAGCTCATACTGATCCTGGTTCTGCTGGAGGTTTCTTCCTGTTAAAAGGGTGTTTTTCTTCTCCTCTGTCGCTACACGCATGCTCAGTGTGAGGGATTGCTAAAGAGTCAACGACAAAATGCAAGTGAAGGTCGTCGCCGCAGCCTCATCCAGGAGGAGCATGTCTTGCAAGTCAATAACTTGATGCAACCAATCTGACTTTATCTGGTTGGTTTGTCTCTGTAAAGTGCCTTGAGATGACTGAGATGAAAGTTGCTGATTGCTAGCAAAACATAGCTTCAGATTGTGGTAAAGCAAGGTGCAGACACCAGTAATAGATGTGTAACTTTTAGAGATGAACAAAATCATGATTTGTTGCAACACAAATAGGAACAAGGATTTTATCTTCAAATCAGGGATTTGCCATATTAAGCCCTAGCAGCTCACTCTATTAATACTCTTTGGTTTGCCTGTTGTTACCAATTAAGAAGAGGTTAGAGAGCTATTTATATCAGCATGGTCTTTACCGTGAAGTCAGAGGGAGTATGGAGGAATTTAAGATGCTGTTGAAACAAATTTTTTTATTTTCATCATACTCGTGTTTATTCACAGAGAAAGCAAGGCTTTTGGCAGATAAAAGGAAGAACAAATTTAGTACAGAAAAGTTGCTCTGATTTTCTCATTTCTTTATGATTTCTTACCTGTTTTTGTTTTGGAAAAACTGGTTTTGGAAATGCTGGTATCCTTCTCCAAGGTTTGCCATACTTGCTACACGTTGCATGCAAATGACAGGCTACAGCATCAACACTGCCATTATCTTTTCATTGTTAAACATATATAGGACAATACCTTATTTTTAGTGCAACCTGCATCAGAAATGTTTTACACTTTCTAAAACCTCATGCAGAATCAGCTGAAAATCTCTGCTTTCACTTTTCTGATTTCTCACATTCAGCAGTGAGGTAATCAATACTTGTTTTGGTGCATACCTGCAATAGTCCACAACTAAAGCTACGTATTTATAGGCAGAAACAGAAGGGCTCATGTATCTCCACCTCACAGCTGTTTGCATTGCAGTGTTGGGTGTCACATAGCTGCCCGCTGCTCCCGTAGTTGTCACATTAAAAGAGAAGATAAACAAACGGTACTATTTGTTTTTTTGTTTTTTTTTTCCCCACCCGCGGGATCAGCCATTTTTTATAGCCACATTTTTATAGAGCCGAGTGGTTGTGAGGGGTGTACAGAAAGCCGGGTTTTATAAAGCCCAGTGGGGGCAATATGACTAATAGTTGACTTTGCTGAGAGGGAAAAGAAGAGCAAGAGAGATTAAGTGGTAGAGAGGATTAACAGAGCCAAGAACATAAGCAGGAACAAGGCAAACAGGCAGAGATATGATGGTTGGAGAAGGTTTGGATACAATGAAGAACCAGCCTCTGTGGACGGAGCAGACATGGCGGGGAAATAAAGGCAGCAAAGGGGACTGCCTGGCTAGGAGAGTTTGCCATTAGAGATAATAGTGTGTGTGTGAGAGAGATGGCTGGTGGCTTTTTGCAGACATACTTATAGCGGCGTATGTGGGAGGGAATGAGAGATAGAGGCCAGTGCAGCTGAGTGGTGTTGATTGGCCTGTTTGAAAACACATGAACTGCAGACGGTGAGGGAGAGAAGCCCTGTGCGCTGGGATAAAGTGTCGCTCTGCGCCGTGCCACGCTGCAGCCCAAACCACATTAGAGCAAATGAATCCATTCCACCTCCTGTTATGGCAGCTCCCACTTGGGGCCCTGGGAAGAAGAAGAAGGAGGAGGAGAAGGAGGAGGGGGTTGTGAGAGTGGCAGGAGTGTTGAGATATGAGGGATGAGGAGAGGAAAATGATCGAACAGAAAATGGAAGGTTGTGTTAGGGAAGTCGCATGCTGGGTGGCTCTAATGATGTCTGAGAGCTGCAGAGGGGAAGAGCATAAAGCACACAGAGAGGTAGAAATGGTCGGGGGGGAGGTTTGCTTGGGGGGGTCTCTGCTCTGGAGGAGAGAGGATTTTTTTTTGTGACCTGAGAGCAGGAGAGATAGTTTTCTTCTTTCCTTAATAAAGTTGATATCAAGCCAAACCTGGCAACACAAATTGCAGCAATCTCCTTAACACTTTAGTTACCATAACCAAAGTTTCAGCAGAGGGCATGAGCAAAAACAATATTCATTTCAACTCGGTGTCCTGAGTCTCTTCATGCATTGAATCTATTTCCCTATCAGTGTTTTTTTAAACTCAACCATAAACCTCTAAAACGGCATCAAAAGGTTGAAAAATATAATCACGTTATGTTACCCTTCAAACACAGATTCAGTCTGGTTATTTAACACAGGGATCGTTCTCTATCAGTCAGGGTATTTTAACCTTAAACTAATCCCATGACATGAAGTTATTAATTGCTTATATCATATTGAACAACTCATTTTTATTGATAAAGACTTTGAATGATCCATAAATCAAACAGACAAAGGATATGGTTATTTGAAGGAAACAATTTGGAAGAACATTTTAGAAAACCTTCAACTTGTTTGCTTCAAACAGGCCCAGGATGGGCCCAAATGTAGGTGGGGGGACATTTATTAGTTTGCTATTCATTATAAATCCAGCAATCAGAGTATTCAAAGGTCCGTGTAAACCACAGAGTGTTTCTATGTCCTGCCAATAATGTTTTAGATGATCCAGGTTTATCTTTAAAAACAAGAAAAACAGCAATATCCGTTCTTTTAATGTCTGCATAAGTTAAAAAATGCAATTTAGTAAGCAAAAAAATAAAAAATCACAGTTCAACAGATGTGTCCTTCTCTGCATCACTATCTGGGAATAGAATAGAATGCAGGAAGGAGATTTGATTTAATAAAACTAAGAATAAAAGCATTTCTGGTTTAAAAGATTAATATCAGTACAAGTTTTTGGGTTTACCTGTAAATGTAATATTTTATAATATTATTCATCTTTTCAAGGTTATTTTAAAACAAATTACTGACTGAGCGTCTGATGGAGGGAGAGTAGTCTGTGTTACACATCTCTGTTGCACTTTAACAGAATTTCATGAAGTAACCTTTCCGTCGTTCTCATTTTTATTGCTTTGACAACATGTATGCTACAGTAACCACCTGACTCTGCCCTCACTGATGTCTGTCAGGACCTCAAGCATCAACATGTCCATATAACCCTCAGTGACTGATCACTTTCATGCAGCACATTGCGCCTGACAAATGTGCCAGTCATTTGTCTGAAATGAGAACTCGCTCACGCTGTGTGTGATCATGTATTAAGTGTGTGTGTGTGCATGTGCAACGAGGAGCTAATTCCAACTCTCTTTGTGTTTTCCTTCGTCTCCTTTCCTCGTGGAGCCCGTTCCTGCTCGCTCCCCCCTTGCTTCCATACTCCAGCGCCTTCGATATCACTGTGCTTTTGTTTCAGCCTGCCAAGTCCCCACACTGCTTCCCCAGCTTGTTTTGCTTAGAAAAAGAGATGTAGGGAGGGAGGAAAAGAAAGACAGCAAGAGGAGGAGACAGACGCCTCCTCGGATGTTGGTGTTACATGTGGCTTGTTACTCCCCTCTGATTCACAGCTGCTTCCTCCCTCTGTTGTTTGAAGGGAAGGTTGTAAAGTGCGCTTCATGACTAAATGTGTCATCTTTTGCTTTGCATCTATGTACCTTGCTGTAATAAATGTTTCATTTTGTAATATTGATTTTAACATTTGACCCCTAACAGATTTCTTCCGTTTTTTGATGTGAAAATGTTTAAATTCCAAAGATAAAAACAATTATTACCTTAAGAGGACATAAACCAACAGACCAACTTTATCCTACATGCACACATACACACAATAATAGTTCAATAGTTTTATTGAACCTTTCTAGTACATTGGTTAGGCTGAGCTGACAAATTTCAAATAGGAACACATCCTGTCCTAATCTGAAGGAATTAAAACCATATAGGAAACAGAGTCAATGATTTCTATTAGTTTTTAAAGGGTTTATAAGATTTACAAAGAGATTCAGTATTTAAAGTATGTGGACAGAGAAAACAGGGAACAGTGAGGAGCATTCCCAGTGATGCTTGGCCTACTAAAATTACTCCAAGAGTGCATCAGCAACTCATCCAGAAAATCAGTAAAACCCAAAACATCTTAAATCTGCAGAACTCTCTCAGCTCGGTTAAATGCAATGCTTTAAACGGATTTTACTGAGATGCTTTTAAATTACCTTAAAGTCCATTGTATCATGAAAACTCTCCAGTTAGGCTTTATTAAAAACAATCTTGTAAACATTGTCAAACAAAAACCCTACAGTTTGATTTTAACACTCATGCAGCTTTTTGGGGAATTTACTTCTCCACATATAGTCATGTAAGCCTGGACACATTTGATCTTTGATAAACATATTAATATCAAAACTGTATTTTTTTTAATCCACTCTGGAACATTTTAGTGTCACAGAAAAAGCCAAAAATAAAAGACAGAAAGCTTATCAATGTTTTTTTTCTTCCCTATCATTCGATATGTAAGGAATAGCTTTGTTGTGATTTTCAAACAACAGTGTGAGAAAAAATCAATTATTACATCTTAGCAAATGCTGCTCATAGGCTGTAGTGAACCTGCTGAAAATTAAATTTAACAAAAGTTGTTTGCAATCAGGAGCAATTGGTTGCGCAAGGCATTTTTGAACAGGGGTGTGGAGCTGCAGCGTCTTATCACTAAGGACACTTCTGGTTGATTTACTTCTCACCTCATTTACAACGCCTGGCCGGCCATTATAACCTCAATACTCTTCCTTTCAAAACCAAAGATTGTGTTTTCATTGACTAACAAAGGTGCTACATGTTTACATCAGAGGTGAGATAAATGTGCAAGAAAAAAAAAACAAAACAAAAAACAGAAGAACTTGTTCTTAACAGGAACATGCCATCTGAGTTTTTTTAGTTTTGGGACAGGAGGGTGTGGAGCTGTAGGAGAACCAGTTAATCAATTGCTACATGGTCAGATGGCCAGCGCTGGGCTGGGGCGTGCTTTGCAGAACCGCCTGGGTTCTAGAAAGGATTTGTAGCACTTGTCAAAGGCTTTAGGGGAGCCCTTTCTGGACATCTTGCTGCAGGTGGAGTGTGTTAAAAGCTGGTTAATAGCAGGAGAGGGAGACATCTGCTGGACACTGGCTGGTATGGCAGCTCAATCAAAATAGGCCATCCAATGTTATGGTTGTGTTATGTGCTGTCAGACCCAGGAGAAGGCAATTTTAGCTGTTTTCATAAACACCATTCCGTGTAAGCTGATAAGTATATGTCTTCTGACAACATTTTTACTCAAGAACTCCTCTTTATTCATGCAAGCAGCGTGCTTAAGTGCACTCTAGGTAATTCCACTCAGGTATTACTCAAATCTGAGAGGATTAGTAAGACAGTCTCATTCTCAAAGTGTTTCTTTGAAGTTTTCCACCTTTCTGCTGTTATTAAAGTAAAGAATTCAAGCTTTTGAGTTCACAAGCTCTTAAATGTGTGTGAGAGAGTTAAACGCTGTGCATTTATGCAGCAGTCAATCAAAGATAAGCACTCCAGACTGAAATGAAAACTCCCTGACTGAGCGCCATGCCTCTGTTGTGTTGGTTTCACTCGGTGGGGAATCTTGGGGGACCCTTTATCAGTGCCTAGCAGCTTTCTGGAGCCCCGCCCCCCCACCTGTGGTTCCTCAGTTGGTCTTTTGTGTGAAGGAATGTGGGAAGGACCAACACCGATGGAGATAAACAGAAAGGGATGGCTAGTGGCCGTTGATGAACCAGCACGATAGCTATTAATCCCAACTCAATCCACCGCTGTGAGACGGTCGAGGTCGCAGAATATGGGATTGTTGTTTATCACTGAAGGATCTAAATGGAATATCAGGGTAACCTGTGGTTCCTATGCTTTCAGAAAAAAAAAAAAAAACAAAATATGGAAACCTATGCAATTTTATTTAAATGGTGTCCAATATATATGGGGAAAGAAAAGAGATGATTGAAAATGTATTATACCTTGTCTGATTGGTCTAAAAGGCGGCATTTGTTCATCGTTCAAGTTGTAAATGGGAACTCTTTTTTTCCAGTTCAAGCACCTGAATTACTGTTTTCACCTGCAGGCTTAAGCCCTCTTAGTCAAAGGTCCTGTTAGTTCTAACATATGTACATTATCTATTCTTTTTTGCAGAATAAGAAAAAAACAAACAAACCAGCTTTTAATGGAGTCCTGGTAGAGACATCAAGATGAACACATTACCATCAATGGACCGGCATATCCAGCAGACCAATGACAGGCTGCAGTGCATCAAACAGGTGGGTATTAAATAAAACCCTTTCTTTAGTTTCCTTTACTTCTCTTCAGACATGGATTCCCAGTGGTCTGAGAAAAGAAGAAAAAAAAAATCCAGCCTTACTTTCTCCTCTCAGCACCTTATTTAGGCATCAGTGTGTCTGGGGCCCTAGCTTCAGTCGCACAGATCATGTTGCAAAGGGTCACAGAGGGAGGCAAATCTGCCTATGAACATAAGAGCAGACTTCAAAGCTGCATAACAGACTCAACGTTTCTCTCTCTCCTCGTGCTGTGTTCTCTGACATCATGCTGCTAACTCCTGACGTATTCCAACCCTTGCTGCAGTTTTGCTAAATGCTTCCCTGACTGTCAGCTTTCATAGGACTCCTCACAGACAGACTAACATATCCCAGGGCTACCGCCTCTGCGTGTGATTAATGGTCTGTAGAGCTCATAGACTGCTTGACTTGCTGGCTGGCTGTTGGCATATTTGTTTATGATACGTGGGTGTGAGTCTTTATATCTACCAGCATCCAAATGACGCCATGTCTTAGAATAAATTGGCAAACGATAAAGCTTATGAGGTGACAACTTTCTCCTGTGTTTTTACAGATTCCTTTTAATGCTGCAGTACAGATTTTTATAGCCTCTGCTGGTCCAAAAGTGTTTACACTGCTTAAACTCTTCACATTTTGTCACATTAGAGCGGAAGTATAAAACCGAGAGGGGAGCAATAACTCAGTCTCAGTCAAATTGACCGGCAAGAATCTGTTAACACAATTTTGAATAAATTATACACTTTTTTCATTGAAAAAGCTGCACATTGAAGTTTATTTGTCACCCCCAGTAAAAGGCTAACAAACAAAGTTACTCTATACATTTTTCTTTTAAAAAAAGTGTTTGTTAAAGTGCTCAAGGATCGTGCATAAATCAATTAGAATAAAGTCCGACTGGGGTTTCTAACAACTTAATATTCTTTATCTAAACCCTTTCACTATGACTATGACTGAATACATTTTTAGGGTTGTTATCCTGTTAGAAGGAGAAATTCTGCCCCACTCTTAAGTCTTTTGCAGCCTCTTGTAGTGGTTCTGCTGCAACAAATCCTGTTTTTGACTTGGAGGACATTTTCAAATGGCTTGTAGACCTCTTTTTTTTAACTCTTAGTTATTTTCAGATAGATTTTACCACAGTGGGTCTCCTATCATTCTTGGTGCCACTTGTTAAGTTATTTAACACCAGCTCCTGCTGTAAAATAACTGTAAAGCCAAACTGAAATGGTTAGTCTCTGAGCTCTTAGCTGCCAGAATGGTGCTGGCAGATAGCTAAGCGGTGTGCTGTTTTCTACCTACACAGATAGGAAGTGAAGAGCCAGTTGTAGCGCTGGCCTTAAGACAGGGTTTGGCTGTTTGTTTGCTGTCTCAATACTCGTTTTTATCCACATCCAACCTTTCGCACAACAATAACTATGACTGTAAAACTCTAGTGCCCCGTCACCAGATCAGCAGAGCTATTTCCTCTGATCATCCTTCCTTTCCTCACACCAGAGCAGAGGTTTTCAGGCAAAGTCGTCGGTGACCGCTGCAGCGGGAGCTGAGCTCAGATGGAGACAGACAGACCCTGCTGTGCGAGGTCTGATTTTCATCATGCTGGGGGCTGATATGCCTTCTATCAAGCAGCACTAATGCCAGATCATATCACTCATCTAAAAGAGGCTTTCTTCCTATAATTTCATCCAACAAGATCACCTCATTTTCTCTCACTCCCCCTTCTTGTCTTGCTCTCAGTCAAATACCATTGAATTGAACTTTATTGATCTCACATTGGAGAATTTTTCCCCTCCATATAACCCATCCCTTTGGGCTGCCATTGGCGCCTGGGGAGCAGTGTGGACTTAAAGGAATAGTACACCCAAAACATGATTAGCCTTCATTTTCTACTCACCCCCATGCTGAACAACACTCTGGAGTACTTTTTTGATATCTCAAATGCATCTGGAGATCTGGGAGGCTTCTTGCTGTCTGCTGACATTCAAATAATGGAGGTCTATGGTGCCCGAGACAGAAAGGTCCATAAAAGTCCACAAAAAACGTGTCAATATTCCTCCATACTGCTCGTCCAATGTATTCCAAGTGTCCTGAGTGGGTAGCGTCCATAATTTACTCGAAACAAAGTCATTTAGAATGTTTTTAAAACATAAACAGTAGTGTATAGGATTTCCTAAAAGCGCGCGTTTGCGCGTTCACGATGCTACGGAAGCCGGCAGACCAAACCAGATGAAAGTGCGCATTCAGCGTCTGCTCTGCCGATAATGCAAGCGTAGAAGAAGAAATGTGCTGTTTCCCTGTGCAAAGAAAGAAACAACGAAAGAAAAATGTCTGAGGACTTCAGTGTTGAGGAAGAGCATGAGTTCTTTGCCGAGCTGAATGCGCACTTTCATCTGGTTTGGTCTGCCGCGGTTTCCGTAGCGTCGTGAACTCGCAGGCGCGCGCTTTCAGGAAATCCTATACACTACTGTTTATGCTCTAAAAACATTCTAAATGACTTCGTTTCGAGTAAATTCTGGATGCTACCCACTCAGGACACTTAGCAGTATGGAGGAATATTGAAACGTTTTTTGTGGACTTTTATGGACCTTTCTGCCTCGGGCACCATGGAGCTCCATTATTTGAATGTCAGCAGACAGCAAGAAGCCTCCCAGATCTCCAGATGCATTTGAGATATCAAAAAAGTACTCCAGTCCAGAGTGTTGTTCAGCATGGGGGTGAGTAGAAAATGAAGGCTAATCATGTTTTGGGTGTACTATTCCTTTAAGGGTCTTGCTCAGGGACCCAGAGTGCTGGCTGTGGGGATCAAACCAGGCACTTGCAGCCTTCTCAGAGCACAGGCCCACTGCTCTAGCCACCAGGCCAACACTCCCCTAGAAGAGAAGACCAAATCAGACTGTTTCGTAGTTTCTCTTCTAATCAAGGTCTCTCTCTCGGAGTCCATGATGTCACCAAAGAGACTATTACTATAGGCATCTGCTTGGCCCCACATCAGGTTAGTAATGAAGCTCATTTTTAGCTGCCCTTTCAGAAAACACTTACCTCTGCTGCCTTCTAAAAAAAAATGTACCTTCTCTGCAGTAAAAACACAACACTAGATGCTCTAGCTCCAGATAGGAATAATAAAAGCTTTTAAGTGGGCTGCTGTCTCGCCAACTGAGCAAGCCGCAGCTCTGCGCTGTTTCAGAGCTATTAACCTTCTGAGGAGTGAAGAAAGGAAGCTCAGTTTTAAAAACCGCTTATTGTGTCCTGCCAGCTTTAGAAGCCCTCAAACACTGGAAAGAAAAGGCTCAACTGTTTCAGGCCTCAGTGAACATGCGAGAGAGGCAGACAGAGAGTGAAAGAGATTAGACAACACACCAACATCTCACATTGAGCCTGCACACATAGCTGCCAGGACCAAGGTTGTTTTCTTTGTGCACAGCCAAGTCAGCCAGTGGACCTCTGGTGTGTTCCACTCTAAAAACCGGCAATGAATAAGGCAAAGAGAGAGGGAGAGAGAAGATTGGAGGGAATGGTTCAGTTGCTGTGTCGGTCATGGAGGCGAGGGATGGGTGTTGCCAAGAAAGATTAACAAGAAACACTGGCATCATTGTTGATATGGGTGTGATCTTCTTCCCACAATGCAACAGAGCTCCAAGTGGGCGTAGATTGGAGAGAGTCAAGGTCCTTACAGGGCTGTGCAGAAACACAAGACATTAAATCAAGACAGGTTGGAGGCAGTGGAACCATTAGGTTTTTTTTTGTGTCATTTTGTACTAAACGTGAGAAAAGAAATAACACTTGTTCTGTCTGCTTTTAATGGGCAATATGTGTTTGCGCAGCACTTACAGAACCCGGCCAACTTCCACTCGGCTGCCACAGAGCTGCTTGACTGGTGTGGAGATCCACGGGCCTTCCAGCGACCTTTCGAGCAAAGTCTCATGGGATGTCTGACGGTATGAAAACTACAATTATGGTTTTGGTTGATTTTTTTGTTTTGTTTTTTTGCAGTTACTTTTTAGAAGATGAAGCAAAACAATAATTAGATGTGCATGATTGGGTGAAAAAAAAGTTCTGACAGTAGGTCCACATCTTTTGTTTTGGCTCTGTATAGTTATTTTCTGCAAATTGTTTTAAAAATGCTTCATTTAAAAAACTAACTGGACAAGATATAAGCCTATATGGGATGCAAACATCAGTATTGAGGTTTTTGGAACAGTAGCTTTAATAAATAAAAGCACATGTTAAAATGCTTTAAGACTGTTATCGTACAAAATTAGGGCATGCAAGAACAGGCTATTGAAAGCAGAAAATGTATTAAACAAATAGTAAACAATCGTTCATCGCTAAAATTAGTTATAGTCTGTAAAAAAAAAATAAAAAATACCACAAAGGCAGTATGGAAAAACAATAGCATGAACTTTCTGCTAATATCCTAATGCATGACCTTAAATCGGTAAAGCTGTAATTAATGAATGTGATGGAAATCTGTCTTTCTTAATAAAAATACTATTACAAAAGACAAATAGCGAACAGGACAGAAAAAAACTCAAATACAACCTCAGAAATTTTTATTTTTTTTTATTTTTATTTTTTTATTTGGAAAGCAATTGTTAAACAGTGGCTAAGAGTGGTCACTTGACTGGAAGCTATTCAGCTAATGCTGCTTTGGTAAGTAACTGTTAGGAGAAGTAAAGGACAATCTATGAAGAAATGCCAGTGGGCAGAAGACCATAGAGATATGAAAGGGCTGCATTATGGGCAGACTTGCTTGAAGGAAGAATAACTTTTAAATGAAGGCATTGTTTTACAGAAAGCTAATGAGTTTTTTGGAGAGCAGAATTTATTTAGCAAAAAAGGTCTCGTAATAAATCTGGCTTGAAGTGCAGAAGGTTAGTAGTAGTAAACCAGTAATAAAAAAAAACTAGCCTACTCAAAAATTTAATCAAAACACATGCATCCATATAGATAAAACATGCAAAATGTTCCAACATTTAAAGTAACAAAGTTAAAGGGACTATGACATCTAGAGGTTTAATTTTGTTTAATTATACTTGATGAGCATACTGTTTGTTTTTATGCTCAATGATGCTTTCCCCTTATATTCTAAGAGGGGTGTTCTCACTTGGTGTCTTTATCAGCATAGCAGTGGTGGCTCTCTGTCTGTTGGCGGGGTGGTAGCACATGTGGTCACCTGCCTGCAAGCGCTGAGGTTTAATTGGTGATCAGTTTTTTTCTCACATATATGTGCCAATAAAAAAGTAAACAATTCTTATGCTCATTAAAGGTCAGATTATAAGCATAATTTTAGTGTAATATAGACAACTTTCAGCATATGAGGCATTGGTGCTGAACTGCTCTGCAAAGAGTTCTGGGGGCCAGAGCCAAAGCAGCCCGCTACGCTGAAATACCCTGGTGAAAATCCACCCTGGTTTACAGCACAGAGCAGAAGCTTGAGACACAACATGTAAAAGTACAAAAAAAAACTGTTTCAAACATTTTTAAACCTCATTTGTGTCCCCCAAGAGTGACAGTATTTTCTTTCGAAGAGGACTTTTTTTTTTCACAATCTGTTGATCATAGTTATATTAATGAGGCAATCCATAAAATATTTGTAGATGTTTATATTTGCAAACCCCTAGTATTAGGAGCTGTCACTCCTACTCCATCATCTTTTATCCCCATGGACATGTCCACGTAATAACAAATTTTTCCATGGGTGTTCTGATGATGTAACTTCACTGTGCGGATCTCGTGGACACGTCAAGCGTAAACCAGACTTTAGCTATTGGAAGAATAAATTATTGTTGAATGATCAGCAGAAGATGAGAGCATACTGAACTTACCTCTCACTATACGTTTTATGATTTAAGCATGTAGCATTGCATTTTGTGGATTTATAGAGTTTATTTTCGTAAGAATAATATGAAATTAAATCAAAGAGCTATGACACAGAAAGATAAAGGTGCCAAATACACATCCATGGGGAACACCAGTGAAAACTGGCATACAATTAAATACTGTGACTGTATGTGTTATGTATTATTTTGCAGAGCTGCAAAACTTTCTAAATACCTTAACTCCTTTTTTGATGGAAAAGTCTAGCATGCAGCAACGAATTTGCACAGAACTCCAGTCTCATTTCTTCTGACATCCTGTTCAATGAACTTTGAACTTTAAAAC
The DNA here is from genome assembly GCF_000732505.1 of Cyprinodon variegatus. Classification (NCBI taxonomy): domain Eukaryota; kingdom Metazoa; phylum Chordata; class Actinopteri; order Cyprinodontiformes; family Cyprinodontidae; genus Cyprinodon; species Cyprinodon variegatus. The sequence goes on along the minus strand of NW_015150454.1, from coordinate 1,669,506 downwards.
TATAAAAAATTTCTCAGAAAGGTGCACACATTTATTGCACACACTTATTTTACTTTATAAAGATTGAACTCTCAAGGTGTTGTTTCCTGCGGATGTGTTCTCTAGAGCTAACAGATAAATGCTCATTAACGTCTAAATCAAAATAAAAGCCTCTTATAGGGTGATAAAGAGCTGCACAATGGGGCCCGCTGCCGGGATCCCTCTCAGCATGGGGTTCCTCCATCAGCTAAATTGTTTCATTAGACTCTTAGAACAAACTGCTGCTTATCAGAAGAATTACTGCTTACAACAAGTCGGAGCATTCTTATGCGCGACCCTGCAAATCAAATGGGTGCCACATGTGAGGGTGCTTGTTCTGTTTGTGATCTTTTTCATGTGCAGCTCATCCACGGTGGCACCAGAGGTAATAAAAGTAACACAGCTGCTGTCATTGCTCTCAGCTTTTTTCTGATCTGTGACTGTAGCTTTTTGTCTGCCTTTGTGCATTCTGTCTAGTACGTATGTAAAGTCACTGGGTGCAGATGTGCTGCATAATTTATTTCTGTGTTAAGACAAACATATAAAACATCTTTTTTTTTTTGTCATGTTGCACAGCATAACCTGTTGTTTTTTTCATGACAGGAGGTATGATATGAAAAAATTTACTGTCATCCACACTTCAAAATTAGCATTTCATTCAAATGGGGTACATTTGCAAAGACATCTCATAGTAAAGAAATCTCGTCTAGCAGCAGGAAGTTCTCTGCATTTAATCTTTTTGTCTTTCTTTATAGAGTTGCTGTTTGATTGTTTGATTTTTAGATATTTAAATAAGTGTAATGTGATACAAGGTCTTCATGGATTATTCCTCATTTTGACTCTGATTCCTTCTTTCAAAAATAGATATGGATCAATATTTAGACAATGAATGGTAAGTATGGTGGAGAATCTGTGATGCTGTGGGCCAGTGTTTCTTTCAAGGGGCCTGAGGACCCTGTCAGAGTGTAAGGTATCAGGAGTTATTTGAGTTAGGAGGTTTTTGATAAAAAAAAAAAAAAAAGGCTTTTAGCCAAAAAAAGAAGGGAAAAAAAATATATTATTTCAATCAGCAAGGTTAAGTCAGAAAACATGTGGTCAGCTCAAGATTAGGTTTATTAGACACAAAATCAACCCTCTTCTACTATGACAAACTAAACCCCCAGACCTAAATCCTTTAGAAAGTTTTTGTGATGAGCTGCTGAAAAGAAAACACAGGCTTCTGGATGATATTAATAAATGATGCAATAGGAAATGTTCCTTCTAGAGGCAAGCTTATGAAAGGATGTGCACTGCTAGTTTACTACACCATCATCATTGGACCCATTACAGGTTATTGTCAATCAAAAGATGACCAGAGGCAAAATAGATAGGATGTCCAGTTTCAGAAATGAGCCGGAATAAACCACAAATATGTCATTTGATATATTTTTTGACTCCAGGATGGAGAGATGAACACGACTCTGCGTGACCCACTAACCCTGCAGCGCTTACCCCAACACAGTTTTCATATTGACAGAAATATAGCCCTGCATGTGACGTCCTCAGAGGGAGATTAGACTGAAAAAAAGGCTTATGAGGTGAACAACTGTTAAATCCATGTCAAATCTATGCTAGCCTTTGTAGCTGGCCGACTGCCTCATATAAACCATGGGGCTGACCCACTCATGAGGGAAATGAAGCGATTGACAGCAACTAGCTTTGCCTGTTTTTAAGCAGAGGTTGCATTGCTTTGGTTAAATAGACTGTGTTGATTTTCAAATGACTCCTAAAAATGTCCAAATCAATGTGGTACAACTCACTGGAAGCATCTAGTTATTGAGGATGATTCATTCCAACTATATTAGACAAAACGTCTTTGTTAGGGCTGTAAAAGGCTAATTTGTTGATCAAAATTAGATTTTAAAATCTACTAATCATTTAAGATTTGAAAAAGTTGATATTTTTGTAAAGTGATTTAGGATTCCTACATTTCCTGTAAGGTTTTCAAAGCTTAAAAATGGAAAGCCAGCTTAGTAAATAAATTAGACATGAACACATCATTCAGGTTAAGGTTCAAACTCAAAGAGACACTTCCTGATTTATGACTCTTCCCGCAGGTGGTGAGTCGTGTTGCCGCTCAGCAGGGTTTCGACTTGGACCTAGGCTACAGGTTGCTCGCTGTGTGTGCTGCCAACCGGGACAAATTCACTCCTAAGTCTGCAGGTAAGACCCCTCCAGCTGAACAAAAATGAAAGCGGATGCATGCTAATATATGTAACGCTGCTGAATTCCACAATAGGAACAAAATCTCTCAAAAAAAATATAGCTTTAACCCTATGCTTACTTTGTAGATTATGCAAACCAAGAGGTTTAGTTTGGACTTATATACGTTAAACGCTTAAGAGCAAATAAATGCATCTGTTTAAGTCTCCATAAATTTCAGATTTGAAAGTGTTTGATTTCTTTCCCCTCAACAGCAACCACAGACAACACGCAAAAAGCCCTGAGAGTATGATAATGTCAAGATATTTATAGCTCGCATTAAACATTAATGTGCTATTGAGATGAGCTGTCTGAGTGGTACCCTCAGAAAAACAGTCGTCTCAACACTTGCAGCCTGTGCAGCCCTACCTATATGTATGTATGTGTGTGTGAGTGTGTGTGAGCTGCCTGCATGCACACATGTGTAGCAGGGAAGAGAAAGCAGTAATGCTATCCTCAGACATTTATCTATCAAATCCAATTTCCTCCAATCCATACCTCCCCTCCTGTGCTCCTTCAGCAGCAGCCTTTTTCTTGTGCATTTGTCAAAGTGAAGCATGCAGAGGCAGAGTGGAGTAGCGAACGGGGAAATAAAGCGATGAATAGCTGGAGAGGTGTTGGTGGTACAAGCTGGACCCTCACTCCACCTGAAAGGGGCCTGACTCAGGTTGTCAGCTGCCGTATTAGAACAGATAGAAACCTTGCTTGCCTGCTTAGATAAGCAGAAGGTTTAAATATTTTGATTAAACTGTCTGATTTCTTTGTGGTGTTTGACAAGCCAATTATCCTACATGCACAAATCAGGAACTGTGTACCGCTCTGTAATCTTATCCTATTATTCTTTATGCAAGCTCCATTGTCGAACCAACCACCGTTCAAAAGGCAGAAACGTATTGGCTTCAGCATTTTTCACTCACATTGTTCATGATAAGTACATTTACTAAAGCTGAAGATCTTCTTTCAGTGATGGCAGACAGCATCTTGTTGGGAGGAACTCTAAGTGCTCTGACAGACGTCAGTGCACAATATTGATTACTGAATTTCTCTGTCTGTCTGTGTTCTTGTGTCGGGATAATGTGATTGCTGTCCAGGCACGGCCCGGACTGGCTGGCTGGGCCCGTCTGACAGTCGGAATCATCGTCAGGCCTGCTGATGATTCTGGGATCTATTAGGAGGAGTTTCAGGAAAAGCTGTTTGTGCATGCTGGACAAATGGGAGATTTAGTGTAATTATGCAGGGTCAGGGCAGAAGATATGATACAGGCATTTATTACATGAGGCAGACAGGCAGGCTGTGACTAAGGATCTCCCATACTAGGACTTTTCTCTTTGAAAACAGATAAGGCTGTATGAGGACATGGAATAAATGTCGGGTGTGGGGGATGTTGTAGTGGACCCAAATGCAGAGTTAATGAAGAGGTAAAAATACAAAATCCATAGTCCAGGACCAATCGACAAGAAAATGCAAGCACCAAGAAACTAGGAGACACTATTAATAGACCTAAAGAATTACGAGGATCCAGCAATGAGTAACTGAACAGGAGGTGTATATATGGGCGACAGAAACAATAAGAGGACTAATTAGCTGATAGGGAGCAGCTGTAGACAGAGTAACTAGAAGGAGCTAAGGGGAAAGGAAAGGACACTAGGGGGCAGCAAAGAATAACCAAGGCTTGATCTAAAAGTAACTAGAAAAGAACCTAAATAAGGTTAAAGGGGAATAAAATGAATGTCCACAAAATAAGGAATGGACAAGGGTAAAACTAGAGGATAAGAGAAGAGACTGGAGATAGCTGAATCCATGGAAAACCTAACCTAAAGATAAGAGAAAGAATAACTATAGCTAAAACTCTACCAAGGAATACATAATAACAAAAATGTTGAAGAAAAGAGATAACCAGGAATAGCAAAACTAAGAACAAAAATGATCTAAATCTAGATAGCATAGAACAAAACAAAGCGAACTTGAGAACCCAAAAAATACATAGTTAAACAGAAACAAATGTCCAAAATGTAAGATAATAACAATAAAGGGGAAAGTAATGAAAACATCTTTGGTTTACCTGCATTACTTTGATCATAAGGTTTAAAAGAGTCTCACAGGATGAGGTAAAAAGAAAAGACTAAATGCTTTATGTTTGTAACAAAAAATCTGAAATGGGTGGGGTGTATTTTTATTTAACCCTATTTTCTCTAATAGAGTTCAAAAAAATCTCTTCAGAATTCACCTCATTTTTAAATATGCTTCACATGTGATACACTTCAGACATAAGAAAAACACAAAAAATGAACAGCAATCTAATTACACTATCCCCACCATAAAACATGGGGGTGGCAGCGTCATGCTGAGGGGATGCTATTCTTTAACAGAGACAGGGAAACTGGATTAACTAGAAATCCTGCACAAAAACCTGGTACAGGCTGCAAACAACTTGATACTGGGATTAAGCTTCATTACAAAGCTAGTCCTGCAATAGAGCTCAGCTACAATGAGAAACTTTACAGTTGGTTTTTGGGGATTCTCTCTATCCAGCCTAATTACTGAACAGCTGTTTGATTAATAAAACTGTTTTTCTTAGCAGAAAAATAAATAAATAGAAACATATTACCAGACTATTACAACTGTTATGCGGCTCCATTTGGGTGCAAGTCACACCATGTTTTAAAAATCAAGCATTTACTTATTTTCACTTTGCAATTATGCACTGTTTTGTTTTGATGTGTCACATTAAATTTCTTCAAATTTTTTCTCTAACAAAAGGTCTTAATCCTTTTGCATGTTTGTGCATTCATGGGATGTGCGCCTGGTGCTGCTGCCTCAGCGTAATCTTCTTCCAGTCCACATGGCGACACAGGCCTGCAGATCTGACACCTGAGAGCCCTGGGTAGGGCCAGGGTGTCTAGGATGCTGTCTTCCGGCTCTTCGGGAAAAGGATTAGTCAAACTAAGATCTATTTCCAAAACATTGAAAAATAAATGTTTTAAGCTACTTTTTCCACACAAAACAATTTAATAATTTCTTTATAAATCCAATGAGAAATTTAGTTACAGAACCAAATAAAATTGTAACAAGATAATACAAATTTTAACTGGAGCCTTATTTTTAAGATTACAGAAATTTACATTAGATATTAGAAAAGCCTTTAAAACCCTGCAGACCTTGCTACAGCTCTGAGCTTTGGACTATTTTTGCTAACTTTTGGCTAAACTTTAAGCATATACACAACTCCCTTATACACTTAACATGTTATCACAGTTACAAATATGCAGTGAATGAAACGCATGTAAGACAGGCCATCGCTTCAGGAAGCTGATAAATGAAACCGATTACTGCTTTTCTCTTTAGTAGAAAAATGCTGCTTCATCTGCTTTACCTTGATAGAAAAAAAATTACCTGAAAAATCAACTTTCTAGTACAAATGACAGATTACACTTCTTTGCATGTCAGTTTTTCCTAGTTAGTTAAATTCAGGAGACTACACATGCCTGGTTCTGTGAAAGACAGAAAAGGCATCACCTCTGTGAGACCTGTCTTACCACATAGAGAGCAACAGCAGGCCGCTGCTGGTGAGCTGTCTGGAGATTGTGACCCTGCAGTGAAGCCTGGAGGATTACTGTGCTGCTCTAATCTGAAATCAGCCAGTGAAGAGACTTATCTGCTTTTAGGCAATGTAATATTGGCGCTGTTAATTCTTGGAGTAAAGATACTCAGCTTTAATGCTGTTTATATTCTTGTACCTGTGGCTGGGAGCTCTCAGTCTCTCTAATCAGTGGTTGCTGAGGTTTGGTTTTACGTCGTCACACTGTGCTCTGCAAAGATGCCCCTTTGAAGATCTAACCGTCCTTTCATACATTCCTCTTAACATTTCATTCCTGATAGTCTGTGATCTGCTACCAAACAGACTTGCAGCTCATTAGAGGTTAGGCACGAACTAGGTGTGCAGCTGCCCTATAAATGCAACCTAACCCAACAGACTGAGCTGTTGGGATACTGTGAAGTTCAGCAGACAGCAAATCAGATTATCGACGTAATCTCTCCATGGTTTGACTGTTTCCTTCCTCTGTGAATATGCCAGCCTGTCATCAAGCTCGTAACAGTTGTCTTTATGAAGATAAACCTGGATTAAATAGCAAATCTGTAGCTTTTTTTTGTTTGTTTTATGAGTTGTATGTATCTTGAGCTTGAATAGACATGCTCTAGATTGCAGGTGGCTCATCCGTAGATGAATACTGCTCTTTGTCATTGATAGTTCAGTTAGCTGGTATAGCTGCTTTCTGTGCTTCTGTGTTATCTTACAAAAAAAGTCATATTTTTGACCCGGTTGTTATCCTAAATATTCATGGCTGAGAAATGTGCACAGTACTGAACTATTTTTCTCAGCATTAGTCACGACTTAACTTTATGTGATGAAGATTGAAAGTTTGGTGGGAACTGACACCAAGAACAAATCCCTCCCACACACCTGCAGCGCTACAGTTAGCTCTGCAGACAGAAGCTGTCAGACATCGGTCAGTGGACACGGTGAAATCTGCTTTAGTCACATCAGGAGAACAGCCATTCTGTCAGCAGTTATAGAAAACGTCCGGGGTGTGGCTGCAGCCCATCTCATGTCCATCCTTCATGAAGGCTACATGAGAAAAGAAAATCAGCGCAGGTACAGTACTTCCATTAAATTCTTTGAGAAGAGGGTTCTCACACTTTTTCTGCTTCTAGGTGACAATCTAATCATCTATTACATCATAATACAACAAGGGATTAGCAATATTAACGTTATTACAATATTTTAAAATTTTTTTCTAATGATGAAACGGATAATAAGTATTTAAAATTCATTGCAGTTATTATCAAGATCTTTGTAAGACAGAAGCTCTGACCGTATGAATCCAAGCACTGTTCTGTAAATAAAGCAATTCCTCAGACCAATTACGTGATGCAAACATATGGATGAACAGTTTATGCGATTTTTAAACTTATAGATACTTAATGAAGCTCTTATGAAACCAACAGGGGAAAAGAAATATGTTTTTATGATCATGATTGGTTTTAAAGAAATAAATTTACATGCGCATTGTTTTATTAGGGATTTTAAGTAATAACACAAATTAGGTAATAATTGTGAAGTTGATGGAGAGTAAATAATGCTTGTTTTTTAATTTAAAAAAGGGGGCCTACGATTGTGGGGCTAGCTTTTGGACGCAGCTCTTTCAGCTTTGCAGATGTAGACGTGCCAAATTAATTTCAAAAGTTCCTCATGTCAACACATTTGTCCAATACTCTAAAAGTTGTGCTGTTGAAAGATACTCACCCCTGACCTGGGGATCTATGCAGCTCCTCCAGTGCTACCTCTTCGACTAATGCTCCCTTTATCTAGTCTGTTAGTTTAGCTGGGCAGCCATGTGTTGGCAGGCTTTAATTTGTCCAATACTTTTTCTTTGTTAAAATGTCTTAACAATGCTCTGTCTGATGAAGTTTATTTTTTTCATATTTACATCCTGCTTCTTCAAATTGTTCTACCAGAGCAGTCAGTGTTCCTTCAAGGTTTAAGGTTGCTTTATTATTACACATAGGTAGATTTATTTGGAGTGGTTCACACACTTTTTTAACTTACAAACACCTGCTATAAAATACAAAATGTTCATGGCCCCATAATTGAAATCATAGCAGGCCATAGAAAGAGGAAAATAAGAATTTAAATAGCTCTTGTTCTGCTGTTTCTTTACTAATGTTTTTTCAAGGAACCTCTGAGGCATTTACAAAAATATTTTCTTTAACCTGAAATGAAATCATGCACAAATGGAGCCTTTGAACTAATTGGGGATATCAGAGTAGAAGGAGTTTATTACAAATATAAACCACATTTTTTTTTATTTTTGTAAAAAAATAATAATAATAATAATAATAATAATTACTAAGCCACAGTAGAATATATTAGAATTTGTGGTTATAATATAAAAACACAAAGTAAAGTTAAAAGAATGGGAATACTTTTTGAGACATTGCACTTGTTCTGATTATCTTTAAACTAAGATATATAGATCCCTTATCATTGACCCAATCAACCCTACACATTTTCCATATTTAATTATTGCTGAGTAAGAGCAGTGCACTGAATTATTAAGGAGAAACTTATTTTTAGCATGCACTCCTCTCCTCTGACACTCTCTAGTGGTTGCGCCTCAGATGATGAAACCCCTTTGCAACACCAAATCTACCTTTAGAACTTTTCCTCTTGAGTTTACTGAAGTAAAGCCCACATGGTGGGAGGCGGACGCTCTATAGATAATCAGGTCCTCTCCTCACTCTCCGCCTAATTGGATCGGTTTGGACACTTCAGAGTAAATTTGTTTCTCTGGTCAGATCTCGACAGCTCCTGCACTTCCAAACACAGAGGACTTTGTTCTCATACAGAAACCGGATGAGCAAATCATTCAAATCCTTTTTTTGCTTTTGCTTAACTGATCCGACACCCACACTGCAGGACTTACCCCCACCCCTGGGACTTTTGCCACACCCGGTTAAAGTTATGTGTTATTTGTGAAGACCGTTGATGACAGAGTGTTCTGCTTAAAAGGGCACACAAAGTAAAGCTTCCCTCAGCTGTCACGAGGCCACTCTGCCCCCCCTTCCCTTTCTCTTTCTCAGCCTGCCTCTCTACATCGAAGTGACAGATTCTGTCGGGTTGAACTCCGATTCATTGACCTGCTTCTTCTCTTTTTCTGCTCACCTCTCATGAGCTTGTTAGATCCATTGATGAAGGCAAACGGGGACAGGATCAGATTATATTTTCCTCTAGGTAGCCCCCACCTCTCTCATAAAAGAAATAAATTACGCCTTGTCTGCTTATGACTGGATGGATTTTTTTCTTCTTCTACTACTTCCTTTCTTGTGCCCTGGCTCTCAGTCAGCCTGCATCACATTTTAAGCTCCGCCCTTTTGAGCAACTTTGCAAACTGAGTCTGCAAGGTTGTTTGGTTGTTTTTTTTGTGTCTTTTCTGGTTTTCTTGCCCTTCTTAGACAAACAGCAGTTGCAGGGGTTGGATCATGCATATGTGGCTCCTTGCACACTCTTTATAAAAACAACAACAAGGAAACGGAGCTATACTGAACACATCTATTCCGACCACGGTGAGAAACAGCTGAATACATTGCCTCCTCAATCTCTTCTCCTGTATGTCTGCGTCGGCATGCTTTCCTTATCACTTCCTCTCATTCCCTGCTCATCCACAGCTGCCTCCACTGCTCCCTCTGTCTTCTTTTTTTTAATCTTCCCTCCCTCCGTCCTTCCCACTCTTCCTCCCCCTTAATGTCTCGAGATTGTGTTTGAGCTGTAGCAGGTACAGCACGAGCCCATTAGTGCTAAGCCTTCCTCTGATTGGATATGTTGGAGAAACTGGGAGACTGCTTCTGAATAATTGATGGGCATTGTGCAGACGCCGGACAAGGAAAAGAGACGGATCAGAGAGCAAGGGAGGAGGAATAAAGAGAGATAGAAGGAGGAGGAGGAGAGAGGAAGTAAGAAAGAAAGAGAGTGAACAGAGTAAAGAGTATGTGCAGGAGGAGAGAGTAAGAAGGTGCTGGCAGGCTTGGAAGCAGTGAAAGCTTCGAGAGTTGCCGCTGGCCTCTGCGGGATCCCCAGCATCTGTGACAATTGAGTCTTTTTGTCAGCGCTATGAAGGGAATTAGATGAGATGTGCAGCATTGCTCTGCTTTGGGTAAGTATAAGAGAGTGTCTCTTTTTGTGGTGGGGACTGTTTTCTATGCCTTCATTCTCACAGAAAGGGCAGCATCAAAAGACAGCATGGAGACAGCTGATTTAGGGCTGCGGCTGTTGTGTTTAAAATGAGCAGTAAATGATTCAGAATTAGTTTGGTTTACTCTTGAACAGTGAAAAAGCAGAAGCACTTTTTATTCTCAGAAATCCTTCTCGTTTTTTTTTTTATTGTGTGTTGGTGTTACTGTGGTTTAAGGCACCGGTTGCTCACACAGACAGGATAAGTCCAGATCAGCTGACCACAGGTTGACCTACATGCTGTTCTGTCCTGGGTTATTCTCCGTGGGTTTTTGTTTTTGTGCAAGGAGGCTCCCATAGTTTACTATGCTGGTTAATTTCTGGCGAGGGTGAAAGAAAGGTCTGACAGTTTCACAAATCAGTCTTTAAACTACTGAGAGAGAATTTTTTTTCACTTAGTTTGAAGCTGAAATGTACTCCCTTTTTAAGCAGAGATCAGACTGCATTATGTATCAAAAAACATTGTGACTGTCACATCAAATATACATGCTAAAAATAAACAAACTTTGTTTTATTATCGTAAAAACTAGCGCTATGATCAAAGTATCGTAATAAAAGAATTTTGTTGGAGAGACATCTACTTTGTCTTTCAATTATAGATTTCTCTCTAATTTGGATTATAATTCACAGGAAACCTAAACTAAAAAGATGTATTTATTGCAAGATTATTGTCATTTTAACCTTCAATACCTGATTATGGCTGATTTTCCTGATACCAAGCAGCCTTAGCAATTTATCCGTTTATTTTGCATTGCTAACTAAGAAGTTCAGAAGGCTTTAAATCCTAGTTTAATTTTATATAAGAATTTATCCATCAGAAAATACTTCTCTAGTAAATATGAATATCAAAACAGCTTCAATCTAAGTGGGCCCTTATCAAGTCTGCGGTCCTCAAAGCTCTCCACTACATTCCTCCATGATCTGCTGGGGTAACAGCATCAGGGCGATTCTGTTCTACAAACTCATCTTGAACCTCTGGAGATAATTTATCGGAGAAGAGATCTTCATCCAGTTAAGAAGATCATGGACAACACTGAGAATCCTCTTCAGAAGATTTTTAATAGTGTTTTCAATCAGAGGCCTCTCAAGATGTGGTGCAAGTCAGACCGCTACAGAAGGGCCTCCCTTCCTACAGCTATCAAGAAAAATATAAACTAAGGGGTACTGCAACATTTAATTTCCCTTCGGGAGTAATAAAATTCTTTTTTTTTTTTTTTATCAAATTGAGTCGTTCACACATTCATATGCTGGTAAGCTATTTTGCAGCCACTCTTGGGGTGAACTGACAGAGCGAGGCTATGTCTTGCCCAAGGCACAGTTGAAACGATTATCTCAGGTTCTTTTCTATCCCAGATTGAAGAGCACCTTTGAACAACTGCTTCCCCAAGTGCTTAGGCTGCTGAGCAAGGTGGACATCTGACTCTGCATCAGTCAACAAAAGAATAACAACCAATATAGTTTTTTTTGCATCACTGTGAAACCCCATCCATTTATAGTGACTCGTTTAATTCTATAATGAATCCAAAGCTGTATACTATGCCAACATCCAGTTCAATAAAACAGGAAATCTATTACCATCTACTGTCTCAGACTGACCTGTGAAAGGGCTATTCTGCCTACAGTATTCTGATTTCCACTCATAGCTTTCTTTTGCTGTTCTATCATGGTCAAAGTGGTGTTTTCTCTGATGAATCAAAATTGGTAACTTCCTACCATCTTTTCCATTTAGATTAAAATTAAAGGTTAGATCTTGAAATTAGCCTCAAGCTCCTTTCTTTAAACTCCTGGGAGACCAATAATCTTTTGACAAAAGTCAGATTTTAAAATATTCTTTAAACATTTAAGCATGTTGTCAAATCATTCCCTCTTTAACAAATAGATTGTGGAGTTTTTGATGTTATCAAGTTTTTTTTCATTAATTTTCTTCTACATCTCCCTTAATTAAATCACTCAAAACCTTGATTGAGTTTATTTTATTTTCCTCAAACAAAGTTTAATTGTTTTTTGCTTGCTATACCAAGCTCTTCCTGCCTCCATGTACAGTATGCCATGATATTTGTCCAATTAGAACATCTAGCAATTAGAAAACTTTGTTCAGACAGATTGTATACTGAGTAAGACCTACAGTTTTTTTCCTCTATAGAAGTTTGACCCACTTTCCCACTGTGGCTTTTTTTAAAGGCGACTCTTTGCCAGAAGCCAAAGCTTGTCCACTCATTAAGTGAGTTAAAATGAGCTATGTCTGAGTTTTGAGTCTTGATGGAACCCTTATCGTCAAATATATGTTTAATGAAGGAAAACAATTAAAATGTATAAAAGGGCAATCAGGCTATAAAAACCAAATTGGGTCTCTGTGAGCCTCTCAATCAGTGTTTAACCTTAAACCCGACAAGTTAATTACTCAGATGTCCGACACCTCACTCTTTAGCTGACCAATGAAGCAAAAAGCAATAGATAGCACATTTGCTGCTTCCAGCTAACTTCCTGTTAGCCTGCGCAGGGTTAAAACCACTGAAACCGTTTGAAAACTCAAGTTAACAGCCGCACACTGCACTCTTTAACCTTCCTCTTTCCTTTCCCTCCAACGCTTTGTTCATATCACTAACTCCACACAGTGTAGTGACCTCCTCTGAAAGCTCACCAAGCACTTCCCATCAGACTGTTTAGTGACTCATTGGTGACATTTGGCGTTGGAGTGTGTGAGTGCGCCCACGTTTGTTTTTGCAGCTTGTTTCTTCTTCTTTTTTTTTTTTTGTTGTTTTTGTGAATCATTGTCTTGCCCGGCAGCCCCCTCCTTCTTCCCACTAACAGCAAGTGGCCACATTAAGTTGCACTACATGAGCTGCCTGACAGTTGGGGAAGGATTGTGTAGTAGTGCAAGCTGATGGCTCACATTGATAATGGTGAGCTCTCTGGGAGCTTCTGGTCGAGTAGAAGGAAGGATTCATTTATCCTGTAGATTTTTTTAAAGGTGTTTTCGACATCCTCTCACACTCATAAACTTTTATTTTTCTCATTTGATATAAAAAATAAAAATAAAAAATCAGAGTAAATCTCTGAATATTTCACTCATGTTTTCATTCAAGCAACGGCGGAGTGAGATGAAAGTATCATTGTGAAAACTGAGACAAGTAGCAGTCTGGTTATAATTAAGCATGTGATATTTACTAGTTCCCCTCCAGTGGTTGGGAAACTGCACATGGCCGATAAGAGCAGTTCATTCACAGCCCACTTTTCTCTGATATTCCTCACAGCCAGCATGAGGCGCTTTGCTGCATAGCTCATCCTCACAAGCCTAGACGCTGAATGTGTTTGTTTACTCATTAATGTACAATTAAGTTTCCACATTTGCTTATCCCTTTCTTTCAATTGTAGCATGCATGATTTCATCCTCCCAGCTGCTCATTCACTGGATTTGAGTTATTTTTGAGTAACATGTTGCCTATTTTCTATTAATGCGAGCATGGGGGATGACTGTGATTGTTGTGACAGATGTCAGATACAGATGCAGCAGGCTGAGCACAATGAGTCACCGAGCTTTTGAAACTGCATCTCCACTCACCTGAATTTCACATCCGTTATCTCCGTCATCCCTGTAGGTCAGACTCATAATGCACCTGCCTATAAAATGCAGTATCTTGCAGAAAAATTGGGACCCTTCACTTTAGTAAAATCCAGTGCAACAAGCTGCCTTTAGAAATCGTATCATTGGTGTAAATCCAGCTGTTCTTTGTAAGCCTGCAGGGTTTTAGTAAACAAACAGCATCATAGCAACAGGAAATTGATACATTTGTGGGGAAGTCATGAGATGGTTTAGGTTATCAAGTGATTTTCTAAGCGTTGGATGTCTTATGAAGTAGTCCTTAATCCATCATCTAAAAAAAAAAATAAAAATGCTAAACTATGAACATAAGGCCCTCTGTCTAAACTGACAGACCAGGCGAGGACATTAATCAGAGGAGCAGCCAGGAGGCCAAAAAGTCAACCATAACCATAGGCAGCCAAGTGGTAGATGGAGATCCACAGCTTAGGTAGGAGAATCTGTTGACAGGATGATTATTAGATTGGTGCTTCACATACCTGACCTGTTAATAGTTTTTTGCAACCCCGATAAGGGGGGGACAAAACAACCATGTAGAAAATGTTGACCAAAAACTACCTTTATACGCTATATGGAAAAGCTATGTGTGAAGGAAAATGAACAACCTTGCATAATCATAAATCGTCTCTACACTGAAAGATAGCGGTAACAATATCATCCTTTGAGGATTATTTTTCAGCGGGAAAGGACAGTTGGTCAGACCATAGACCTATTCGACTTCCAGCAGCACAACAAATCAAACTGTAGCCTCAGCTACAGTGTTAGACATAAATTCAACTGAGAAGACCTTATATGCATGTTCATAGACACTTTTCCTGCATTTAGACAAAACGTTTACTTTTTTGTAAAGACTAATGTGCAAATATGTGTGTATGTAGGCTACATAGGAGATATAGACAAAGCCTAAAGGACTTGCAGCTGTAATTAAAATGTGTTTCCACAAAATATTGACTGATGGCGGCTTAATAAAGATGGATTCGCATATTGCATAAAATCCTAATGAGTTTGTGGTTAAAGTATAGCAAAAAACTCATTGGTTAGGACTAGTGTAGACGGACGCAATGCAGTCTAAAGTTTAACGTTGGATTCCATAAGGAAAATCTAGATAAAGTTAAATTCTTGTTTCTCTTTAATTGCCATCGATCTGCGACGACCTGCCATAACTCAAAAGAATTATTCTATATTTTTTAGGATTTTGTCAGCTTTTATTGCAGCCCGTTTCTGATATCTGTTCAGGAAGTTTTTTTTTTCTTACCGTTTATCTTGATTAAATAATAAAAATTATCTTAGATTGTTTGGAAGGAGCTTTTTAACAGTTACAAAACCACCTGTTTATTGCAAGTTTTGTCACCTAAAAGGTGGTAGACTACAACTAATAGTATGCTCTTTATTTTTTTGTGGACTAGATGTTTTATTTACCTTGTTTTACCTTTAATAATAATAATCATAATAATAATAGAAAAATAAGAGAATACAAGCAATAAAAAATATTTAGCTTTGACTCGTGTTTTTGTACAACATAGAATTTGAGATTCAGAATTTTAAATCAACTTTATGTGTACAGGATGTTTATCTTCACGTCAAATCTCCATAAAGGTCTTAGTTAATGTGCAATAGAAAGGAAATATTAGTATTTATTTTCCAGCAGAAAAAAGTGACTAAAATAGCCCTGCTTCTGCCTTCCAGTCAGATCACACTGCATTATTGTTTGGTGTTAATGCTTCTTCTTCTCCTCCCCCTGACCCCCATTTAAAAATGTTTAATTTGAACCCCACAGAAACCAGCACCTGCAGGAGATGTCAGAGTGACTCAGGTAGAGCTACCCCTCCCTTTTGGGCTGCAGCATCTTGTTTTTATTTATTTTTTAATATATATTTTTGGCTTTTGTGACACATAAATCACCGGGGAGGCGGGAATCTCCCCACTCCCGTCATCTCCACCTGTTCTGAGTCTTTTCATTCATCTTCTCCTGCTCCTCCTCCCCGCTCACTATCTGGCGTCAGATCTGGTGCACCACCAGAGGTTGTGGAGGGGTTACTGTCAAATTATTTAGAAAACAAAACAATGCTGTTTTGTTTCCTTTTTTTGTATTTTTAGCACAAATTCTTAAAAAAACAAAACAAAACAAAAAACAGAACACTATTAACAAGAACTCAGAACAGCCTGTCTGCTGAAGAACTTTGGATTAGAAACATTCTGACTGTGAACTGGGTTAGGTTAAGTATGATTTCTGACAGAGCTGTCTCTCTGCAGGGCATGTTTAGGTTGTTCCGCCTCCGAGCTGGTGAGACTAAAGCCCATTTGATATGCCTCTCTTAAAAGAAGTTGGCTACTACAGAAAGGGGGCAGGAGGGGGGATATCATCGACTGCTTAAACGGCTTCCATTACACTCCTGCAAAGAGCATGATTTTATTTATTTATTTTTTTTCCAATTCAAAAGATTTATTTTATCCCCCCATACTCTTCCTCTGCATAATATTTTGTGCCCACACAATGTAGGCCTACCTGCCGGGGTGTGCACAGAGTGCTGCTTTATAATATCTATGCTTTATCATCCCACACATTGTCTCAGAAGGCTTCTTTGTCTGGTGCTGCGGTGTCTCTTGCTCAGAACTTGTAACTTTTCACATAGTAGGTCCTTCATTTATGTTGTTGTAAGAGAAAATAAACGAATGGGACTGATAAAGACTTGAATTCAAGTTGTGCAGATTTTCATTAAAGGCACAGGGTCTCATTCAGTTAAGTTGTTCAGCATCACTCATTCCTGTGTTCTGTTTCAACATCTGGTTTCTTAGACCCTATAGTGGTTCACAAGGAGAACTGAAGATAAAGCTTCAGTACGATAGCATTGATGCTTTATGGGCCTCATTGCATGAAAGTGCAGAATCATGACTTTGTCTTCTTATGCTGGAGTCATTTATCTAAATTGCACCATTTAGCTCCCATTTTTAGTTTTAATGTTTGCAGTTGGCTATCAAATGATGTAAACTTTATTATATATGATAATATTTTATTATGATACGTTTTTATTATTTTCCTATTTGTTAGGTATAGGCTCTTGAGTAAAAATGCCACTTCTCTCAGTATCAGTTTTATTCCCAAAAATGTTATCAAATTATTTCTTAACCCCAAAAACCACTTCTTCAAAACTTATACATTGATTATTACAGTTATGTTGAGGGTGTCTTTACCATTTGCTTAGTATTTTCATTTATATAGGCTTAGTTTATATATCTGTCTGGATGGAAAGATCTGAGATTTTCTTTCACGTTCAAATTTGTGTAAACATTACTTTAAATGATCACAAGGTTATTTTCAACCAGTATATAAAATATCAAACCTATGAACTGTAATATAAATATTTTGATTTTTAAATTCAGTTACATTTTCAAATGGATCTTTCTTTTCTAAAATAAAAAAACAAAAAACAAAACACATTTACATATATCGAGTGTCTGATACGACAGTATAAGACTATTTTATTATTTTATTTACCTGATTCTGGCTGTGGTGTGGTGTTAGGCTGAATACTGCAGCTGGAGGAAAAGCAGCGCAGCAGGAAGGCATACTGACAGTTTAAATCCTCAACATTATTTACTGCACCTCAATTCCACTCTACTATTCATATGAAACAGATTCCAAATCAAACGAAATAAACAATAATAAAATTATTAATAATTTCGGCAGATCTATGTTTCAGTGCTTTTCATTCCATCCAGCAGGTGTGGAAAATCAGGTGGGTATATGTTAAGACGTAAAGTAAGGATAAAAATGTCTCTGCTCTCCCTGCAGAAGGTGCGCTACGAATTAGCAGTAGAAACAATCCTTAGAATACGGGTGCAGCAGGTCAAAGATGAGGCTCATTTTCTGAGTTCAGCTGTGTTTAATCATGTTAGCCATGAACCGTCATTAGCATAATATAACCCCATCACCAGTGTTGCAGTAAGCGAACTGGTTGCTTCTTTAAATAACTTTAAGCCAGACTTTGAAATACTGCTGGACAAATAGATGTTTGCTCTCACACTCCTGCAGATTCTTCTTCACTGATATCAGGCAGGTTCTGTTTTCAGTCAACGGGCTTGGCATCGAAACGAGGACTTGGAAATAAAACCTTTTAAAGGTTTAAGGAGAATTGAAAGGTTAGAAGCAGTTCTGGTCGATTCTTGATGCCCAACCCTTGCTGATTGTTTCCCATTCTGTATTCCAATAAATTGCACTGTTTATAATGGTAACATTAAGATACTTAAAAGATTTTGCAGAGCTTGGTTTCTACAGAATCCCTTTCATTTCCTCTTGTTTTAAATATTTAGTGTACATGGCAAAAAGGGAAACAGTATGACAGCAGTTGAACTAGGCTATATCTAATGCTACCAGACCACGCAGACCACAGATAATACAAATTGCATCAAATTGCTTCATTTTGGGATTGTTAGAATTCTTGAAAGTTTTCAATTTTTCTTGTCAAATTTGTGACAACCATAAGATTTAGTTAGGATGCCAGCAGTAAAGATAGCAAAAATGTTAAGAATCACTTAAGATGCCAAATGCATCTACGGCTATGTTCACACCAGCAGCAATCACAGATTGCTTTCGTAGTGGCATCTACCAATACTTCAAAACACATCTCAGGGCTTTGTCAGGTCTACGTTCTCTTTCTATGCGTGTCACTTTGGTGTCCTGAATTGTTTAGACTGAAGCCTGATAGCAGTAGCATTTAATTAGCAGTATGAAAGACCACACAAAAATGACCGTATTTAAGCAAAACTTAAGCTGCTGTGTGATCGTACCCATAGATTCATACAGTTGCATTTTGATTTGTTACTTTTTTTCACAATTTGTGTTGTTTTCCTTGTGGACATAATAAAGAGCCAATGCATTGAACATCAAAAACTGATGTTCGATGCATTGTTGCTGTAGTACCTTAAAACTGAAGTATATGAATGCTAGTTGTTGTGGCGAGAAGAAGATAGAGGATGGAGAGTTTTGCAATGTTCTCTGCTCTAAAGCCAAAAAAATCTTTCACTTTTTCGCTTCTTGTACAATCTCATTAAATTGCTTTAAAGGTTAACCTTTTGAAGCTTTGGTGTTCGTTAATTCTTTATCCTTAGATCATTGATTTAAAGCGCTTATACTGATAGACCCACTGCCATAAAATTGTGTTATTGCAGCAACATGTTTTATTGCTGTTATTTATCTGAATATTGAACCACATTTTGTAATTAAGCTCTGCTGGTAAAAAGAAAATATGTAACAACCATCCCAATCTGAGTTATAAATGTGAATATATCACGATCATTGGAGTTTAAATAATAATATTTGAGATAAATTGATACAAATTGTTACTTTGTAAAACTAGTTTTCCAGAATTTTATCAGGTTTTGTATAGCTGTTTACATTTGGGAAATATGCTCTGCTAATTTAGCATCACAACTCTTGTATGTGTGTATGTGTTGATTGTGTAGCAGATCAACATCTTCATATTTGAAGTACATTAGACCTTCATTAAGAAAGCGAGATTGCTCAAACATCTCGCAGTTTTTATGATGGAGGAGGCATGTTTTAAATGCTTGATGAGGGTTTTAATATCTTTGGGAAAAAATATCTGCACAGAAAAAGGAGAACGCTTTTTCCTTACACACATATGCTTGTGTGAGCTCAGCACCATCAGAGTTCATTGTAATTAGCATTTGGGTTCCCTTGTAAAAGGGACTTGTACTACCACTCTGTCATTAGTTAATGGGCCTGGCGTGCTTTCTGCGTCTCTCTTGGCTGCTCCCAGGAGGAGCGGTCGAGGTGAGGTGAGAACGTGCCAGAGCTCCCGCTATCTATCAGTCAGCTGCATGGCATTAAATACAGCTTGAGTGTGAAGGACCCATATGTCCCATGTGTCATTACTGGACATTACTCAATTAAAAGGCCTCAGCCTTTAAAAAGAGCACAAGCTTATGCCCTGGTGACACTGCAGAGCTCGGCAGAGCAAAGCACTTGTAAAAGAGCCGCTCAGTTAAAGAAAGCTATAGAGAACGCCTTTATATAAAGTGCATCAGAGCTATAGTTGTGTTGCAAAGACTTCCCTGGTAATGCAATCTGCTGTTCCGAATAGCAGCTGGGTTTTAAAGAAAGACTCAAAATGGTATCTGTCACCTGGTCATTAATGGATTTTGATCCCCTTTTTTATTATCTAAAGGAAGAAACTCTAACAAGGTCAGGATTTTCAAGTTTAAAGTTGAGATTAGAATCACATAATAGAGAACAAGGTCAAAATATTAAGAAAGATAAAACATTAGAAAAAAAATCTACATTTTGTGGAAATTAAATCTTGTATTGGTACATAGAAGGGTTGAATAAGTTGGGAATTTGTTGGTTGCATTGTTTTGGAGGAAAAGACTAACTCAATTTATCTTAACTATTTCATAGTTACATGTAGTTTTTAATTTGCCTCCAAGATATCTTTAGGTTTTCTTATGGAATGGCAAGATGGAAATACACTGTAAAATGCACAGTAGAACCTCAATTTAAATACTTCTAAAGCACCATAGTTGTGTTAATGCTGCCTAACTTCCCTATACAGGCTGCTAAAGGTAGAAACACTTGTTTGTGTTGTTATCAAGTGTTTAAATGTGCAGCAGCAACAAACATCTCTTCAGTCCTTGAGGATAAGACCTCAGGGATGTTTGAAGCATTTTTGTAATGAGCTTTATATTTCACAGCTAGCAGCATTCTCTCTGTTTTCATCCACAACACTATACTGAACATTTGCATGTTGCAGCCCTGCTCTGCAGAGCAGTAGAAGAACTAGAGCTGATTGAACTGGGTATAAAGACAAAAGATGACAAATGTGACCCACAATACTGGCAATTATCACTTTATATTTACTTTAACAAGTGTACAAAAAGAAAACCTTTCCCTTAAAAGATATTGATTGGTCCCCATTCCTTTTTAATTGCAGCCAGGACCAAGAACCCACAAAATATGTGGCCTCTGTAATGTACCATTATTGGTATTACATACTTACAAAGTTGCTTTTTTAAAACATCCATCCATTATCTGACACGCTTGTCCCGAGTGTGGTCGCGAGGGGTGCTGGTGCCTATCTCCAGCAGTCAATGGGTGAGAGGCGGGGTACACCCTGGACGGGTCACCAGTCCATCACAGGGCAACACAGAGACACACAGGACAAAAAACCATTCATGCACACACTCACACCTAAGGACAATTTAGAGAAGCCAATTAACCTAACAGTCATGTTTCTGGACTGTGGGAGGAAACCGGAGTACCCGGAGAGAACCCACACTTGCTTAGGGAGAACATACAAACTGAATGCAGAAAGACCCTCGGCTGGGAATCGAACCGAGAACCTTCTTGCTGCAAGGCAGCAGTGCTACCCACTGCTTTTTTAAAACATGTTAAAAATAAATTCTAACCCCAGCCCACCCGTTAACCTCTGTGTATCTTTTGTACAGTTGTGAAAATTATGAAAATTGAATTTTGACACTCATGAATGAACTAAACTAGTTTTAGAGCACACACAAGCTCCGTCTTTGCTGCTTCACTGAGTGAAACAGAAAACAGGCACAAGGGAAGGACCACAACAGAGGACTTATTGATATAAAAAAAAATATCACAGAGCTCTATCTCTGTATCTAATATGCCCCACTCTAAAGGCTTGTCCACCATGTTTTCCCTAGCATAAATCAACCTTAAGGGATGCAATAGGACATATTTCATTTCAATTGTTACTCTAACAAGTGTCTTACATTTGAATTTAGTCCATTATTTTAATTAAAGTGAAGTTAGATTAGGTCATTGTTGATCATAAAATGTCTCTTCTCGAATACAGTCACAGTTTTTGACCTCATGATTGGTCGCGATTGCTCATCTTCTGTATCAGCAACATAGACAGACAGTATTTGGGTCAAATGCATATTGACAAATCTCTTAACAGTCCTTGATTGTGTCCATTGCTCATGGGAATCCCTATATGACTATGTGTCATGGCTTTAACAAAATGCCTATAAGCAGTTAACCTTGGCCTGTCTTCATCTGGCTGCTGTTAGCATCTTCATTATACAGTGTGCAATTAAACTCTAAAGGCTTCAGTGAAATGAAATGCGAATAAGTGAACAGATGAGAGAGAGGTGGAATTGGACAGAGACCTTGAGTTTTTTATTCCCCTGCTTTTGTTGGCTGATTGTCTGCACTCTTGGCAACAGATGCTTTGTCCTTTCCGCTGATGACATTAACAAACCATTTAATGAGGTTGATTTCAGAGACGACTCTTCCTGTTGTTTGAAGTTGTTTAGTAAATAAAAGGAATTTAAGGTTGGATTAAGGTCAAATAAATTAGCTTGTTAGGATATCCCACAACTGTGGCACTATGGGTAATCATAGCGCAAGGTTGTGGGTACAATTCCGGCTTCTCCTTGTCAAATATAGATGTACCCCTGGGCAATGAAAGTGTATGAAAGTGTGTGCATTGGTGTCTGTGGCTAGAGTAAACTGCTTGAGTGGTAAGTATGACTAGATAAATGTGTTCATTTCTTATTTAAAAGGTCCACAGCCCAGATTAATCTGATTGACTTCTGGCACATTCTGCAGTTTCTTTCTATTCTGATATTGTTGAAAAAGAACACACACATCCTTCAGTTCTCTGTCTTTATTTCAGAGCAACTCTGTCATTCATTCTCAGAGTTTGGGTTATAAATGGTAGGTTGCCAGTTGAAGAGACTGTCACTTTGTGTGGAGGTAGTGATTTAGTGTGGAGATAAGCTCTGTGTAATGGCAGGGTGGAATAATTTCACTTTAACAATGAGGCTTGGCTCTCTTTGCCCTGTAGAAGGAAATACTGCTGCTTCTCTGTCGCTCTTCATTTTTTCTCCTTTCATATTTGGAGAAAACATTCCCTCGTCTAATAAGCTGTTTATCTTTCAGGAAATGAATATATAGTACATATGCGTACTATATCTTCAAAGATTTTCAAATGGATGTCCTCATATTTATTCATTTCTGTATTCAAATTGGTAAAAATAAACCAATTGTGACTGTTATTTTTTAAAGCAGATGGTATATTTTACCTTACCTAATGACATTGTAATGGTATTTGAATTAACCAAAATATAGGTTTAAATGGTATTTGGAAAAAGAATAAAAATTAGCACAAGTGCCTATAGAAAATACAGCCTGCCGTCTTACTAAGGCAGATTGCACCTGGGAGATCTGAGGGGACGGTTCTTCGCATGGAGAGGAAGTGCTGAAGAGAGGAAGTGAAGGACAGTGGAGATATCACTTTTTCTTACTTCCTACATTGATCTTATCTGTAACCTCAGTAGCTCTGTCTCTCTTTCCAACTCACTACATTCTGCATCTCGATCGTGAATGAAAAAAAGAACAGGGGGTTCCTTTTGTTTTGCAGATTGATTTCACATTGCAGTTAGATGTAATGTGCTAGAACTGCTGTAAAAATACACAGGCATTGTAAATAATCCAAATGAGTTCTGCTGCATCGTGCTGCCCTCTGGAGGCATTGCAGGCAAGCACACAATTTAGTGAGACAACACAAAACAACTTTCAAGATTGCTGTAGGCTTATTTTAAAAGCTTCTGTTGAGGGTTTTCCATTCCCAAGATACGATGAGATAAAAATAGACTTTATTGATCTTACAGTGGAGACATTTACTGTCCACTTATAAACTGTAGATCGAGAAGAAGAATGGAAAAAAAGAAATAAGGCAAAAATTTGATTCCTATTTGGAGGTGGTTGCATAACCATAAACTAAAGCAGTTTAAAATGAGAGAATTATCACAAAAGTTCAAAAGAAGGAAAACAAAAAACCCAATAATTACTGTTCTTAATACAAAATTAAATACAGGGAATGTTAAATATTGATAGCGATGCCACCTAAATAAGTTGTTTCATAAAGAGTGGATTTACAGGGACCTTTGAAAAAAACGAAAATTTTGACTTAAGATTGACCTTCTGAAGCCTTCAAAAGTCCAAAAATGTGGAGCACAAAATAGACTTATATAAAATAAAGCAACTTAATGAAGTGTGAGCTATGAAAATGGCTAATTAAAATGGGATGTACAATAAATTCTGAAATATTATGCCACGCAGATTTATTGTTACTTAGATAAAGCATTAACACAGTGTTAGCTATGTTTTAACTAATTTCTAAAAATAGAGAACAAATGGTGTAGCATACAGACTAGGGGAACACACAACATAAATTAAGTTTATGTATTATTCCATAAGTATGCTGGTTTTGCAACATTATCACTTTTCAAACTTATTTGGAAAGTAGAGCTCAAAATTTGAAGGTAAATGTGGATCATTGTACCAACATTTATAGTATCTAAGAGTAATGGGGAACTAAAATGGGAATCCATGCTGATTCTCGTCATCAGCCTTAGATATTATGATTGGATCTGATGGAGGTTTACTTGACCACACTTGCATGATCACTCTTTCTAGAATAGGTTGACAACCTTTGCTTTTTATGTGTGTTTTCCTCGCAGCTTTGCTGTCATCGTGGTGCGAGGAGCTGGGCCGTCTCCTCCTACTGCGTCACCAGAAGAACAGGCAGAACGAACCACAGGGAAAAGTCCCCATGCAGCCCGGCATGAAGCCTGGCCTCACACACAGGTCAGTTACATGTGTTGGAATGTGTTTTTGTTAGAAAGAAATAAAAATAAAAATGGTTATAAAACGGAGAAAGGATCCGCCGTCAAGTGCAGAAAAGTTCTAAAAGAAAAATCAAAAAACAGATTCATAGTGGTTTCCACATCCTGGAATTAGCCAAGAAGTTGTTTACCTCCACTGAGGGTCTTTGGGGGAATGTTGTACCTTTTTTGTGAGGAAATATTGAACACGTCGTCCATTCCAAGAACTGACCTCAGAGAGAAAACAAACCGCTGTCCAGAAACAGCACTTCCTCCCGTCTGCACAGACCACTCGTCTCTACCCAAGAGAATTTAGTTTATTTATTAAATGTCCCAGACTCAGTCTTATTTGTTTATGTCAGAATTACTTAAATTCCAGCTCCCAGAGTTATTTTTATCCAAGGATTTTTTTCCAGAGCTCTAAGAACTGATCAGGTGTAGTTTATCCTGGGGTCTAATAAGCTGCTCATTATCGCATCTCCTAAAGCTTTTCTCTCTGTCTCATCTTCTATCCCTTCTTGCTTTATAAACAACTTTATAGCACTAGAGAAAGACTGTGTTTTTATCTGTTTTCCAGTGATGGGTCCTTTCCTTATGACTCTGTCCCCTGGCAACAAAACACCAACCAGCCCCCAGGGTCACTATCCGTGGTTACAACAGTGTGGGGTGTGACTAATACATCACAGAGTCAGGTATCCTTTCTTAGTTAATCACCCTCTTTATGATGCTCACCTCAGTATTAGTTTGCAGATCTGATCCATGAATGTACTCTTCTAAACATGTTTTTTAACGAAATGGTTCATTCCTAACTGTAGGTGCTGTGTAACCCTATGGCAAACAGCAACAACCACATGAACCCCGGGGCGAACCACATGGGATCCGGTATGTCTGCCAGCGCAGCAGGACTCACTTCACCTCAGTTTAGCGCTCAGCAGCAGCAGTTCCCGAACAAAGGAGGGTCCGGCCAGTCGTACATGCAGCAGGGGATGTACGGCCGGCCCGGCTACCCTGGCGGTCCTGGGGGATACAGCGGAAGGTGAGAGAATAAATCAGCCATTATTTGTATGGAAGCAGATCAGAAGCCGAGGCTACTATCAGCCTGCAACAGGATTTAATGTCATCATTATAATGTTAATTGGGGAATAAAAATGTCTGTTTAATATTAAAAACCTTTTATATCTGTTTTGCTGCTAAGAAACGCATACAGTGTGACTAAGAACCCTCTTCAGTTTAAACTCTAAAAAAAATACGTCCTTTATTCCCAAAGGGAAATGAAAATAAAATCAGAGTTTATTCCAAATGTCAATAAGGTTACTTAACATGGTTCCTGTTGCTATATTTGCTTATTACTGTAATGATAACATAATTTCTTGTTTGCCTAATCACAATATTATTTTTGACTTAATAATTGATTAGTTTTAAAGTTACTAACAGATTAAGAAAGGAATAAAAAAAAAACTTAAGGCTTCACTTTGATTTTGATTTTGAACTTGGCTCAGTTGTTCTGCCTAATAAATCACTGATGTTCCTATTTTAATTATTTGTAAATAAAATGAATAACTAATAAATTATTAGATAAAAATATGGAGGAGCCTTTTACCAAAACATCCTGATGTTCTGTATTATGTGATGTTTTGTGGGAAAAGACCAGTAAATGATCCCACTCTGTGCTTAAATCACCATAATGTTAAAGAATGTAAATAAAAACCATAAACAGAGCTGTGGAAAAGAGCTGAGATTTAAATCTAAATACATTTTAACATAATGATTGTTTTGTAGTTACTCTGGAGGCCCAAACGCCCCTCCTGGAGGTATGGGAATGACCGCCCACTCACGCGCCCCTGGGGACTTCACTCCACCAGCTGCTGCAGCTGCGGCTGCAGCCGTCGCTGCTGCTGCTGCCACAGCCACGGCCACTGCGACCGCCACAGTGGCAGCTCTGCAGGAGACACAGAATAAAGAAATGAACCAGTACGGACAGGTATAGAACCCGACACTGACAACGAGCCAACTGCTTTTGAACCAAATAAGGCCTGTTTAACACTTTAATTCTTTGTTTCTCCGTAGATGTGCCCGTCGTTCCAAATGGGCCCTGCACCTTCCTACAACAGCCAGTTCATGAACCAGCCAGGCCCACGAGGACCCCCTGGAGGTATGAATCCGGCAGCCATGAACAACCCTAACATGAGTGGTCCTCCAATTGGTATGAGTCAGGCTCGAACCCCAAGCATGGGACCTTTTGGGGGTCCCGGCCAGAGGATGCCTCAGCAAGGTTATCCTGGGGGGCCGCGGCAGGGCCTTCCCATGCAGGGGATGAAGAGGCCGTATCCTGGGGAGGTCAGTAAAAACTTTAAACAACTACAGGACTCTTAAGAATAACGTCAGATGTTAGTTTTAACTGGAATGGCTTTGACTTTAAATATCCAGGGCAACTATGGTGGCCAGCAGTTTGGGCCAAACAGCCAGTTCCAGCATCAACAGGCAGGGTACCCCTCATCGAATGCCTCCAGGCCTCTGCCTTCCCCTAATTACCCTAGCCAGAGGATGCCAGTGCAGCAGGGCCAGGGACAGTACCCCCCTGGTATGCCCATGGGCCAGTACTATAAGGTTGGTTTTGCTGCTTCATCTTTAAACTCCAAATTTCCTGAACTCTTAGAGATAAGCCATTGATAGCTGCCTTCAAAGATAACAATCTTTGTTTTTATTTACTTTACAGCAAGAGTCCTTTAATGGTCAGAATACTGGCTTCACTGGAGGCGGATACTCCTATAACCAAGGCAATGGGGTGTGTTTTAACTTTCTTCTCCTATAATTTCAGCTTTTACCTAAATAAGTTGTCTGTACATTTAGTTCAGCAGGTCTTTAAGTTAACTATTGTACATTTCCTGTCTTTTATAGCCCCCCAGGCCTGGTAACTACCCCCACTCTCCAGTCCCTGGAAACCCAACTCCTCCTATGACCCCAGGAAGCAGTATTCCCCCTTATCTGTCTCCAAACCAAGATGTGAAGCCCCCATTTCCACCTGACATGAAACCAAATATGACAGCACTTCCGCCCCCACCGGGTGAGCTAGGCAGCAGTTTTTACCACAAAAGGGTTCATATGTTTGTCTTGAACTGTAAGGGTGTTATGTGCCAGGATTAGAGGCTGTTTTCTGCTCTTCAGGCAACCCAAATGAGGAGCTGCGGCTGACGTTCCCAGTCAGAGACGGGGTGGTGCTGGAACCGTTCCGCCTGGAGCACAACCTGGCTGTCAGTAACCACGTCTTCCATCTGCGACCCTCCGTCCATCAGACACTCATGTGGAGGTACCCGTTAAGCCAATGCCTAGTTTGTGGCAGCATCTTACTGTGGGATTGCTTTTAATCCGCATAGACGGTGAAGATATGCATTTAAGTCATACGCAGCCTATTCTGACATATTATTGCTCCTTTTGTAGGTCAGACCTTGAACTCCAGTTCAAGTGCTACCACCATGAAGACAGGCAGATGAACACCAACTGGCCGGCCTCGGTTCAGGTCAGCGTCAACGCCACACCGCTCACCATCGAGAGGGGTGACAACAAAACCTCCCACAAGCCGCTGCACCTAAAGCACGTCTGCCAGCCGGGCAGGAACACCATCCAGATCACGGTCACCGCCTGCTGCTGTGTGAGTTTTATTTATCAAATGCGCTGAAATTAAACTATTTCATTTAGCAGAATGACATGTTCCGCTCAGAGGAAGCAGGTAGGTAACTCTGTCTCTTGTTGCTTTTCAGTCCCACCTGTTTGTGCTCCAGCTGGTCCACAGGCCATCTGTGCGCTCCGTCCTCCAGGGGCTTCTAAAGAAGAGGCTCCTTCCTGCAGAACACTGCATCACCAAGAGTATGGCTCATTTTCTGCTTTTACTGTAGTTCTCTTTATGGGAATTCTCTAACACAGATGTCAGCAAACACCTGTCACTGTCCACCAATCAAATTTCCCTCTGAAACACTTTCTCCTCGGCAGTCAAGAGGAATTTCAGCAGCGTAGCGGCATCAGCAGGCAACACCACTCTCAACGGAGAGGACGGCGTGGAACAGACGGCCATCAAAGTATCCCTGAAATGTCCCATTACCTTTCGACGCATCCAGCTACCCGCACGGGGACACGACTGCAAACATGTGCAGGTTTGTTTTGACTTTAGAAAGCAGAAAAATAAAACGACAAAAAGGTTTTTCTAACTGTCTAACACTGTCGTCCTCTACAGTGCTTTGACTTGGAGTCCTACTTGCAGCTCAACTGTGAGAGGGGGACATGGAGGTGTCCTGTGTGCAAGTAAGGGATATTTAGTGTTGTTCGCTTGTAAAGATTAAAATGTTCTCCAGAATAACTATAACAGGTATTATTATTTTTTTGTCCTTTTAGTAAAACAGCGTTATTAGAAGGCCTAGAGGTCGACCAGTACATGTGGGGTATCCTTAATGCCATCCAGAAGTAAGTTTGTTATTCACTTATAAGGCAACATATTTTTCTATAAGTCTGTTTCAAATCAACACAATCTGCTGTCTCCTTCAACAGTTCAGATTTTGAGGAGGTCACTATCGACCCCACCTGTAGCTGGAGACCTGTTCCAATCAAATCAGAGCTGCACATAAAAGAGGATCCAGATGGACCGCTGGCGAAGCGCTTTAAGACCATGAGCCCCAGTCAGATGACCATGCCCAACGTGATGGACATGATAGCTCAGCTAGGGCCTGGTCCAGGACACGGACCAGGTCCAGGTCCAAGTTCCTACCCCCCTCACCCTGGTCAGCATCCCAGCGGCAATGGAGGAGATTACCCTGGAGGAGGTAAGAAACAGCAAAGAGAAATTCGTCAGATAGAAAACTCTGAACCAGTCCAACTGAAGGTTTGGATTAGATTGTCTCTGTATAGATGTGTGCTGTGAATTGGCACTATAAAAATGAAATTAAAAGAATAAAATAATAAAAGTTTAAGCAGGTGGGAAAGGAAAACAAAATGTTTTCACATGTCAAACTACTCTATATGCCCTTCACCCCCCTCCTGCCCTCCGTCCCTCCATTCATCCGTGGTTTTTGCAGGTTACAGAATGTAACTCTAGTAAATTCCTAGTGAACATTTTTTTATTTCTGTTTAAATCATAGTAGGTAATTCTCCTTTCAGTCTGGATCTAAACCACACCTTAAGTTTAGCTTTAAAGCGAAAGTTCCTGTTGCTGTTTTCTGTTGTAATGGTTGATGTTACAACTTTTCTTTACTCGAACAAACAGCTGGGAGGAAGAGCTTGATGCCCAAACTGTTTTAGTCTTTCTTCTCAGAAAGTTGTTTCTCTCCAGTAAAGAAGTTAAAATGTTTTTCTATATTTTGCATTAAAAGCCCACAGGCTGCTGTTCTTTGTTATGAACAAGTGTTTGTTTTTCTCTTTTCCGTCTGAAGGAAACAGCTACCACAATCAAGGTAGCTTTGACTTCCCTAACGGTAACCAATCTGGTGGAGGTGGAGGAGGAGGAGGTCCTCCTATGAATGATTTCATCCATGGCCCACAGCTGTCTCATCCCCCTGATGGACCTGGTGGTCTTCTCCCCCAGGACAAGCCCCTCAGTCACAGCATGAACGATTCAGTAAGTACATTACCAGAAATCGTAAATAAAACGTACAATGCCTTGAAAGGGTGGTAATACCCCCTTAATGTGAAGTTTGTATTGCAACATAAATCTTGAGTATTATTAGACTTTATGTGGTAGAAACCACAAAGTAGTGCATAGTTGTGGATATGCTTTGAAAAAGTTAACCTGGCAGTTGCCAGATGTGTAGAACTGAGTTGAACTCTACATTATCAATCTAGGATGGCTGCCGTTAAGTCTGTCTATGAAAATCAGAGACAATTAATACAATACTTCGAGCTGATTGGGTGACATGCTAGCTAGTACCCACCTTCTATAAAATGCTTTCAGCCAATCATAGCAGCCTAAAAGCTTAGGCAACTTGGTCGTCCATGAGAGCCCACAACGGAGACACAATGATCCCAATAGGATTTGTCTGCAGCTTATTGAGTGCTTTCACAACTAGCAGAGTAAGCTGATAAATCAAACTTTTTCCAAATCCTGTCAGTAGCGAATAGAATAGAAAAGAATAGAATAGAATAGAATAGAATAGAAAATCCCTTTATTGTCCCACAATTTGGAAATTCTGGTGTTACAGCATTAAAAAGATAATAGAAAAAATTGTCCCACAAATGTGGACCATAGAAAAATGTATAAGAATAACATAATTGTCAAGAGAAAATTCAAAACGATAAAATACTGTACTGTAAAGTGTTTTAACTATATAAAAGCCCAGACAAGTGCTTCTCTTTGCTCCTTTTTTAAACGACAAATTGTCGCTATCTTAGCTAAAGCCAGAGTCAACTGCGTTATGGACAGGTGAGTTTTATAGCGTAGCCGTGGTTGCAATGCCCCAGCAAGGCCTTTCTGACTGTCATTCCTAAATGTCTCGCACCAAAGAGAAGTGCAGGCGCGTCATTGGTCTGACTCGCTGGTGGTTACGAGACGGACATTTTAGCGAATGGATTTGTTGTGAGACTGAAAACTCAGATCTCGCTGCAATCCAGCTTGCAGCACAAGGTTATGAAAAAGTAGCGTTACCTGCAAATAGTGCTGTAGTTTATCCCAGCCCCTGCAGAAGAAAGTGTGATTCTGCAAAAAAAAAAAATATATTTTTTTTTTTTACGGTTGGAATGGTTAGATTATAGTGAAATCCAGTCAGAGTTTAGTTTTAGTTTTGTTGTTCTGGTATGATCTGACTAGAATCTTCTGTGTCTCTTACATTGTCTTGTGGCAAACTGACCTTTTGGCTTTCTTTCACTAATAGCTTTTTTCTTCCATAAGTGTCAAGTTTGCACAGGGCACCAATTGATTCCACCTGGACTGTTTGTCCTACTAATCTCCTTCTCAGTTTAGATTATTATGTCTTGACAGTTTTTCTTTATCTTTTCATTTCTGAAGGATAAGGATTTAATTTCTATTACTACCGTATGCACTACTTTGCGTTCATCTGCCTAATATAATTCAAATAAAGCTTTTGGTTTTAAAGTGACGGACCCTATACTATACTATACGCTACTACTATAGTGTCTCATTCTCCAAGTGAGGGAGAACATAACTCTGCAGGCAAAGAGACAAAATAAAGACTGTTAACCAACCTGTTACCTGAAAGAGGTTCAGCCTATACCTCAAAACCAGCATGTGTGCTTAGTCATGCTCACATGCTCATGCATCCATTTTAAAGGCCTGTTCCTCATTATTCATTCTCATTTAGTCCACCCTCTCCTGCCTTAACACGTTATCTTCCCCCTCTGTGTCTTTCAAATTCGATCCTTATCCTTTCTTTTCACTCTCTGGCTTTCTGTTTGCGTCTCGCACCTGCAGATGTCCCATTCAGATCAGTCCCATAACCCCATGCAGCAGAGCATGCATGTGCCTCCCCACACTGGCAGCCAATCAGGGCCGCCCTTACATCACAGCGGCCAGTCAGGGCCGCCCCTACATCACAGCAGCCAATCATCGCAGCCTCCTCGCCAGCAGCAGCAACAGCCCCAGCCGCAGCCTCAGCACCCTGGGCAGAACAGTCACCCCCACAGCGATCTGAGCTTTAACCCCTCCTCAGAAGCGCAGATGGCTCAGGGAGCCCAGGACATGCCCGAACCCTCCCTGGATGTAAGTGTGTCTTGCTTTGGCATCGTCTGCTACAGCTGCTCTCATCTCTTTCCTGTCTGCTTTGATTGCCACATGCGTCTTCTAAAGAAAACTGAGCAGATTGATATTTTAAAGGCGCCTCACCTCTTTATTTTGATGCTTTTCCCACACAGCTGCTTCCAGAGTTAGCCAACCCGGAAGAGTTACTCTCCTACCTGGACCCTCCCGACCTCCCCGCCAACAGCAACGATGACCTGCTCTCCCTTTTTGAGAACAACTAGCCCCTCCCACGCTCTCTTCCTTTGGACACTCGGAGCAGCTAGCCGCCATCACGCACGCCAACTCACTCGAACTGTTTGTGTGTTCATGAGGGACGTATGGCTTAGGAGCATGGCTGAGAAGGAAGCAGGACATCAATGCTCCACCCCTGCACTCCCCCCTTTTTATTTGTTTCATGTAAAGATTCCACACACCAGTTCCACCTCCTCTGGCTCCACCATTTGTAGCCATGTTTGTGGGCACTAAATTAATATGAAATATTTATATATTATATACACATACTATATATGTGTATATGAGCATATATATATATATATATATATAT